>NC_056050.1:10314226-10592029 GCF_004379255.2 Salvia splendens | reverse complement strand
AGGGACTCGTCTCGATGGTAGGGGGCCCTCTTGTTCATGTTGTGATTACATTATAGAGGGATCTTGGAATTGAAGCCAAGCTGCGTTCTCCAAGCGCACGCCGCCTGGCACAACACATCGTCGGAGATCTTGACACGCCAATCATTTCGGAGGGGCGGATGTGTTCCGAGATGGCGCGTTATCAATAATGGGGAGTTTTCGCTAGCTACAACATTTTTTTTTAATCAAACACCTTCACGGTGGAGGGTTCGTTGGTCCCTCATCCCTATATATCAACAAAAATCCATTACTTTGATTACAAGAGGACCAATCTTTCTAAAGCTAGAGTGACAAAAAACAATTTACACCACACCCTATTACAAAAACACCACAAGAGTAAATAGGGGTCAATCGGGGATGGACCGACACCCACATACTCTACAACATGGGAGACCTTCGAACGTTCCCAAAGGCCGATCGTCCAGGGCCTCGATGACATTTGGAAAGCGGGGTCTCACGTCCTTATTGCTATCTTTGTATGGAGACTCCTGTCCAACCGCATCCAGTGGATACAAAGCTGCAGTGGAGAAGAATGGAATTGGCCTCCAAATGCCAATGCTGTCCACATAGATCGGGGATCGAATCCCTCCAACATCTCTTCATACAAGGGGATGGGGAACGCGGGTATGGAGGGAGTTTGACTCCTGGTTTGAGGGATCTTCACCACCCCTCCGGATCAATGACACTATCCAGAAGGCTTGAAGTCTGGGCACGGAGAATCCAGCAACCCGGCAAGGAACACCTCTGTCGGGCCATGCCGTATCTTATATTATGGTCATTTGGGCGGAACGGAATAGGAGCCGCCATCAATCGGCGCAATTTAAGCCATTCAATGTGTTTGGAAGTACAAGTCTTCATCAGAAATAGTATGGCCAAGGAATCTACAAGATGAAGCATTGGAAACCGTCCGGGGCAGAACTCCCTCCCCTCCTAGAGAGAGATGCTCTCCCTTCTCTCTAGCAATTATAGCTTTGAACGTAGTCCCTCCCGAAAAATAACTCCCTATTGCATCGCCGGAAAACACCCACCATCCCTCACGTCGCCACCCGCCCCCTCCACCTTCACCACCCTGTCGGCCACCTCCCAATCCCACTCCGCCTGTCACCCCGGCCCATCCCCGACGAAAGCCACTTCAACGTCGGACTTGGCTCGCGGCTCCCGTCAACCTCTACTCCACGTCTTGGCTATACCTTGCCGAAGCCCGCCCGGCTGGCCGAAACAATGGGGCAACCGCCGGACCCCGACGAAAAGAGAGACACTCCGGCCCTAAATCCGGATCATTTGCCTGACATTGTTCCCGGGGATGAGGAAGCTCGGGTCCTCTCCGATCAGCAAATGGTCTTCCGAGCTGGTGAGGCCGCTTCCCTTCAACGTCCGACCAAATCCATGGAACTAAAAATGGCTAAAGCAAAGCTCAAAGCCCGGAAAAGTACGCCGGCGCCTCCTACCAAAGGCAATGGTCGTAAGAGATTTGTCCCGTCTCCGATGCCCGAGGACAAGCAACTAAGGAAGAAGATAGACTTCGGTGAGGAGGAAGGACCTTCGGCGGGTAGTTCCAAATGCAAAGGATCCCTGTTCCGGCGACTCCGTCCCTCGACTTGGGGTCTCTCTTCAGGTTGGAGGACCCCGACTTGCCTCATAAGAAGGAGAGGAAGTGGAGCATTGGAATGAATGTGAAGAAGAGTTCGATGCCCCCAACGGTAGAACCGTGCCGGAAGGAGGCGGCTCGCCGGAAACTGCTGCTCCCGCCGTCGAGCTTATGACCGTTTCCGGTGAAGTCCCCTCCCTCCACAATCCCCAGCCAAGACTTGCTAGGTCACGTGAAGCACAAGCTGCCCCATGTGCTGTCCTTGCCCCATTGGAAAGTGGAAAAGCAAACCTACCTAATCTGGAGGCTGGGACAAAAGTTGACTTTGAAAGCACTAATCCACCTTTCCTACCTAAGCCATCAGGTACAAAAGCAAACTTGCCTAAAATGATAGCAAGTACAAAAGCCCCCCTTGAAAGTGCCCCCCCCCTTTCCCCTCTAACATGGCACGAGTTGCATCGTTTGGATCCCCACCAAGGAACCCAAAACTAGATGAGATCCTTCATCTTGCAGCGTTGGACTCGGTGGAAACGCTCGATGCAGCGGCGGCGCAGCCTCTCCGTGCCGGAAACCTACCGACGGCCAGTCACAAACCACCGGAGTTCCCCCAAAACTCTTCGGGATGCATGCAAAGTGTCACACACACACCTTGGAATGGGAGTGGGGCATCTCTTGAGGACTTCCCCCCTCTCGAACGAGGACGAACTAGCAAGATCCGAGCTACGTTTGAGGCCAGCCCGGAACATTATTGTGTGGAGCTCGGCCAGCCGCGACCTAAGGCGAACCCTAACGCCAACGAGAAAAGCTTATTATCGAGACAACGAACAAGGCCACGCCTAGTGCCGAGATGGGCGTATTGACAAGAGAAACACCAACACCCAACGATACGCCAATGGATGATGCCGAGAAGATCCACACCGAGAATGAAGAGGCCGAGAAGGTCCACACCGAGAAAGGAAAAGCCGAACTGCCGAGAATGGAAAAGCCGAGAAGGGTACACAACGACAACGATGGTGCCGAGAAGATCCACACCGAGAATGGAAAAGCCGAACACAACAACCCGAAGAGAAAAGGAAATACACCTAAGCCCTCGGCGAATGCCGCAACACAAGGGCCAAATGAAGTTACTCAACATGGGGGGGTAGAAGCTACCCCGGGGACCTCGGCGTGGCCGAAATCGATGGCGGACTTGCTTAAGGGTACTCCGTCGGGCTCGGCGAGTAACACGCTACATGGCGGGGGTGAAGGCACCTCAAGCCACCCCGGCCGGCCGAAAACGATGGCGGACATGCTTAAAGGCTCGACTGACCCTAACGGCCCTCAAGCCTTTGAGCCGGATAAGCTTCAGAACATTGGATTTGCTTCAGTGTCCGACGGCATCCCGGCCATCTACTTCTCCGGAGCGGAAACTCAAAAGCTTGCTGAGAGCATGGGACACGCCATTGTGGGTAAGTTCTCTCACTCTATCCCTACCGGACTGCAAATCCAAAAGACTCTCGATAATATTAAACTCCGGTGTGGATTCAGTTGGAAGTACATTAATGCTAAACATATTCTCATTCAATGCGAGGACTTGGCGGACTATGCCCGAATCCTTGGAGGCCCAAGGGGTACGCCCGTATGGCTCATTGACCGTCACCCGATGAGGGTCTTCAAATGGTCCCCGGACTTTGATGCATACTGCGAGTCCCCCATTGCGGCAATTTGGTGCAACCTAATTGGCCTCCCCATTCATCTTTTCGACCAATCCGCCTTATTCGCCATCGGCAAGCTTCTCGGCACTCCAATACAGATTGATCGAGCCACGGCAAACAAGACTCGGCTTTCATTTGCCCGAATTTGCGTCGAGATAGACATCACAAAACCGCCTACCGAAGAGATAATCCTTGACCTTGGTGGGCGAGAAACAGTGCAGCGGGTCCGATGGGACAAGATACCATCATATTGTCAAGAATGTAAACACGTCGGCCATGCAAGTGAGGTGTGCTATGCGACGGGCAAGAAGGAACGGCCGCCAAAGAGAAACTACCACAACGGCCCGCCTAAACAGTCACAACCCGAGAGACAAACCGAGAAGGGGAAGCAAGATACGGGGAAGAATGCCCCCAGCTCCAATGAATGGAAACGTTTGGGAAGAAGCAAGGCAAGGCCGGTGATCGACCAAACAATAACAAAACAAATGGGGAGGATATCGGTGGTACTTCCTGGGAGGGACCGAACTCGAAAATGCCGGGCTCAAGGCCGGACTCTAAAATGCCGGACTCTGCTTTGGGGAGCGGACCGAGCTCCGGAACTCAAAATGCCGGGCTCAAGGCCGGGACCGAGGTTGGGAAGTCCCCACCGAACCGGGGGAACCCATTTGCATTCCCACCTCCGAACCACCATCACCACGTGGGAACATGGACGTGGAGTGGGGCTCCCCTAATGCGAGGCGCTCGGTCTCACCAGCTCGTCGAGGGAATCCGAGAGGAGGCGCGCGCCATGCCTTGACAAGGGGCGTGGGTTCTTCTCGGCAAAGAACCACATGAGTACTAACCAATATTACTCTCTCATGGCGAACGGAGAATTTGATGTTGAGAATTGTGGGGATTGCGGACGAAGACCCCATGGAGTTGCACATGGGGGTCGAGAGGTTAGGAGGCAACAGTTCGGCCGACGATGCCGAGGAGGTCGCCCCGAACAAAGAGCAACACCGCACTGACTACCAAGGAGGGCCTTCAGCCTCTTTGGGTACGCACCCTTCCTGTTAATGATGTCGTACAATTTCATGTTTTGGAACGTGAGGGGGATTGCGAATGCGCCCACTCAAAACGTTCTAAAAAGACTTATTGATTGTCATAATGTTTTTTTTCTTGCCAATAATGGAACCCGCTCACACAACCGGACCCGGACCGATTCTCTAAGGCCTTGGGGCTGCCCTTCATTGGTTCGAACACGAACGGAGAAGATTTGGATGTTCGCGGAAGAGGGGTCCCACTTTTGATATTGAGAATGACTCGGAACAATCCTTCACGGTTACCTCAAGTCCCACCGCCTTGCTAGGCGGTGGCCATTTCAGCCGTGTACGCCAAATGTACAAGGCTGCTGAACGACATCAATTATGGGACAAGATGAGAGAGATTGCCGGGCCCTCTCGAGGGAACACCTTGGATCATCGGTGGCGATTTCAACACCATTCTATCACACCAAGACAGAGTCGGAAGTGATACTAACCGGCAAGCCGAGATGGTTGATTTTGCGGAGGCAACGGAAAGACTGTAGGCTGCTTGATCCTGGTTTTGATGGAGCGGCATTCACTTGGGCCAAGAATGGCCTCTTTGAAAGGTTGGATAGAGTGCTTGTCAGTGAGGATTGGACTAAGACCTTCGAGGCTACTCGGGTACGAATCTCCCCCCGGGTTGCCTCGGACCATGGACCAATTCTTGTCAGGTTGCACGAAGATGAACACATCCGCTGGAGCCAAGGCATTCAGGTTCCAGAACATGTGGATCCGACATGAAGGATTCATGGCCGTAGTGCAAAAAGCATGGGAGGAACCCACGGGGGCGGGTGGGAATCCTAAACATTCAAATCAAGCAGGCCAGAGTTAAAAAGGCCCTTAAGGAGTGGAAAAAGAGGTCTTTGGGAACATCCATGCTAATCTAAAGGAAAAGGAGAGAAGAAATTGCTCTGGCCCAATCTAGTTTCGAGGCAAGGCCGACTCCGGAGCACAGGACAGCGATCAACAAACACATTGCCGAGTACATCCTTTTGCTGAGAATGGAAGAAGATTTTTGGCGACAGAAGGCAGCTTTGAGGTGGCTTGCCGAGGGAGACAAAAATACCCGGTTCTATCAAAGCTGGGTGAAACAAAAGAGGGTCCGTCTCCGCATCCATTCAATTCGTGTCAATGGGCAGGAGCTCACCGAGGAAGCCGAGATTAAAAAGTCCGCAGTGGAGTTCTTCCAACAACTCCTTGCCCCCAACAATCCGACACTTGAAGACCCAGACCTCGACCTAATCCAGCAGGTCCACTCAGCCGAGCAGTTCGTTGACATCGCAGATGCTCCAAGTGCGGACGAGGTCAGGAGTGCCACCTTTTGCATTTCCGGAGATAGTGCACCCGGACCCGACGGCTTCTCGGCCACCTTCTATCAAGCCTGCTGGTCCATTGTGGGGCCGGAGGTTAGTGGAAGCAATCAGACAGTTCTTCGGAGGGGCCTTCCTGCCAAGGAGCATCACGGCCACAAGCATTGTCCCTTATCCCCAAAGAAGGCATCGCCGGAGTCATGGACCGCACTACCGACCCATCAGTCTCTGCAATGTTCTAAACAAGATCATTACCAAGGTACTCACCTCTCGACTCTCTCCTTTCCTCCCACAGGTCATCTCCCCAAACCAAAGTGGTTTTGTCAAAGGTCGGCCTCCTTAACGACAACGCACTTCTGGCTCAAGAAATGTTCCATGAGCTTGCTAGATGCTCCCAGCGCCTACTGTGGCAGTTAAAGATTGACATGGCTAAAGCCTATGATAGGGTCCAATGGCCCTTCCTCTTCAAAGTTTTACGCCGTATGGGATTCCCGGATTCATGGATTTCACTTATGGAGAGTGTTGTATTGGGTATTGCTGGTTCTCGGTCCTTGTTAACGGGGCAACCCGCGGGCTTCTTTAGATCAACTCGTGGACTTCGGCAAGGAGATCCGATCTCCCCCGCTCTGTTCGTGATCGCTGCGGAATACCTGTCCCGAGCATTAGATAAGCTCATCCTCGGCCAAAAGGACATGACGTACAAAGCCTCCCGGAGATGCATGGAGATCAGCCATCTAGCCTATGCGGACGACATTATCATCTTCACCCCAAGCGGCGGCAAATCCTATTGCGCCGGCTAAGAGCTTGTCTTGAAAGTATGAAATAGTCTCCGGCCAACAAGTCAGCCTTGCTAAGAGTACTTTCTATATTGCCGAGGCCCATGAGCATTGGGCAAACTCGATCCAGGCGGAAGGGGCTTCACTAGAGGGGCTTTCCCTTTCCTCTACCTGGAGTACCTATCTATCGTGGTTGTCAAACGCCACGGACATGTTCCTCTTTTCTACGAGAAAAAGATTGCAAGAAGGATCTCAGGATGGGCACACCGTCACCTATCCTTTGGAGGAAGGCTTACGTTGATTAAGAGCACCCTTGAAGCGATCCCCCTTACACATCTTCCAAAGCCGTCGAGGCCCACGGCCGGTACCCTTAAGCAACTTGATCAACAAATGGCCCGATTCTTTTGGGGGTCTACGAATGAGAAGAAGCGGACCCATTGGATTGGTTGGGAACAAATGTGTCGCCCACTGATGAAGGAGGCCTTGGGATCCGGAAAACTATGGAGGTCCTTCGCGCCTTCAATATCAAACTTTGGTGGCGCTTTTCGGGAGCAAAACTCCCTTTGGGCAAGATACATGATGGCAAAATATTGCACCAACTCCACACCGCTCCCTTGAGACTGCCGAGCAGGAGTAGCCCTACGTGGAGAAGGCTCTCAAGAGCATGGCCCCTCGCACAACCGCACATGAGATGGCTAGTGGGACAAGGGGACATCTACTTCTGGGATGACATTTGGCTTGGCAATAGCCCTCTGAGGGATTTAGTCTTGATGATAGGGGAAGACCAACCACCCCGGGTTTCGGAGTTCATTACTAATGGGGGGTTGGGATGTGCCCAAGCTTCAGCTTCTTCACAATCAGGCCGGCCTCCCTCAGCATGTTATCGATGGCATCATTAATACACCGATCCTCCATGATGAACAGGATATCCTGAGGTGGAACCTCTCTAAACATGGGGAATTCACGGTTGGCTTCGACATGGGACACACTTCGAGGGCGAAACCCGATCATCCAAGGTTGGGGGACGTTTGGAAGGCAGGCCTCACCAACTCAATAGCCATCTTTATCTGGAGGCTTCTCTCCAATCGGGTGCCGGTTGACACGAAGCTTCAGTGGCGGGAGATTGAGCTAGCCTCTAAGTGCCAATGCTGCCCCCACCGACCGAATACCGAGTCCCTCCAACACCTCTTCATCCAGGGACATGGAGCTCGCAGAGTATGGAGTGAGTTTGACGGTTGGTTCACAGGCCCGTTCCCCCGCATCCATAATCAATGATACAATCCCTACGAGAATCGAAGTGTGGGCGCGGAAGGTACCAACAGCCGAACAAGAAACATCTTAGCCGAGCCACTCCATACCTCATTCTGTGGTTTATCTGGTCGGAGAGAAACAGGAGTCGCCACCAAGGCACACAGTTTAAACCACAAAACGTGGTATGGCAGGTCCACATGTTCATTCGGAATGCTATGTCCAATGGAAGCTTGAAGCCGAAACATTGGAAGGGAGTTTAACTTGGAATCAACATTCCTCAAGCGGCGGCAATCAGGGCGCTACCCCTAGCCATGGCAATCAAATGGAACCCCCCGGACCAGCCGTGGATAAAGCTCAACACAGATGGCTCTACAATGAAGCGAACGGTTAGTTAGAACAGGGGCTGGAGGGATATTCGAGACACTTGGGTAAGATGCTCGTCGCCTTCAGCACACCCCTAGAAGCACACTCGGCGTTAGAGGCGGAGCTGTTGGCCATGCTCCACGGGCTAAATATAGCCAAAGAACTCGCCCTACCAATCTGGATTGAGTCCGATGCAGAGCAAGCAATCAAATTGGTCAATGGGACAGGATGGGGCCCGGCACTCGCCCGGCAAGCGGTGGCGCAACTAACCCTTCATAAACGCCAACTCAAATTCCGAGCCACCTTCATACACAGGGAGGGGAACAAAGCGGCGGATTTCCTTGCGAAAATGGGCTAGTCCAAGACAGTGGTCTACGAATGCACTACAACTCAGCACCGAGAGAACTGTTTGGACTTGGTTAGATTGGACGAGATGGGAGTGTCGCACATCCGATACCTTGACGGGAACGGGCATTAAAGTTGATAATGAGACGATGGGAGACAATAGTGACTAGCTTTTTGGTTAATTGTATTTTGGAAAAGAGTATGATGAGGTCCGAACCTTGTGGGATTGGACCGCATACTACTCTTGATTTGTTACGGCACACCACTTTTGGGTGTGGCCACGCCTTGTAATTACCGCCTTTGGAATTATAGGGATGAGGGACCCACGAACCCTCCACCGTAGAGGTGTTTTGATAAAAAAAAAAAAAAAAAAAAAAAAAAAAAAAAAAAAAAGATGAAGCATTGGAAAGGAGTTCGCCTCAAAATCACTATCCCAAGCCATGCCGAGCCAAGGAGAACTAGGCCTCTCGCATTGGCA
The DNA here is from genome assembly GCF_004379255.2 of Salvia splendens. Classification (NCBI taxonomy): domain Eukaryota; kingdom Viridiplantae; phylum Streptophyta; class Magnoliopsida; order Lamiales; family Lamiaceae; genus Salvia; species Salvia splendens. Next base: position 10,583,121 of record NC_056050.1, on the reverse strand, counting down.
ATCAAATGGTACCCGCCGGATGATCCCTGGATCAAGCTCAACACCGACGGTGCATACATGGAAGCGTCGGATAAAGTCGGGGGGGGGGGGGGGGGGAGGAGGAATTATCCGATATCACAAGGGCAAAATGCTTACAGCCTTTGCCTCCCCGCTTGCGGCTCACTCGGCCCTTTGAAGCGGAGCTTCTTGCCGTCCAACTTGGGTTGACCCTCGCCTTGGAATTCAATCGACCTATTTGGGTTCAATCGGACGCACAACAAGCGGTCAAGCTCCTCAATGGCACAAGCTGGGGTGTGGCCCACATTAGCCGGGTGATAGCGCGGCTTTGCAACCCTCAAGCGCCCAACGAGACATGTGTTTCACCTTCATCCATCGGGAAGGGAATAGGGCCGGAGATTCCCTCGCTAAAATGGGTTTGGAACGTACCGACTACTGCCGTATGAATGCCCTCACGGCGCCAAGACACCTTACAGCAATCACTAGGATGGATGCAACGGGAATCCCGAACATTCGGGTCCAAAATGAGGATGAAGAATAAACTCTTGCTTTGGAGGAAAGGAGGGTATAGCCTTTGGTTTGCTTAATTGTATTTTGACTTTTGAAAGGGAGTATGATGAGGTCCGGGCATGTGGCTCCGGACCGCTTACTACTCCCAAGTTTGTGAAGGCACATCACTTTCGGGTGTGGCCACGTTTTGTATTCATCGCCTTTTGAAATATAGGGATGAGGGACCCACAAACCCTACACTATGATGGTGTTTAATAAATAAATAAATAAAAACAAAAATTATTTTTTCGGAATTGATTCAAAAAAAAAGTTACACCATATAGCTGCAATCGGCGATTCACAATAAACATCAAAATCCGGAGTCCACTTAAAGACTCGCATCGGGTGTCTATCTACATACCACACCGGGGTATCCTTCGGGCCATTTAGCAACCGAGCGTAATCACTTAGATCCTCTAATTGAATAAGCACATGTTTTGCATTGATGTATTTCCAAGTAAAACCTCTAATAAGAATTAAAAAAAAATCATCCAGAGTGAAAAGCTCCTCATTCTCTCTAAAAATCATCCAAGTATAGTCCCGCACCTAATCACCCACCACCACCCCCGCCGACCACCACCTTCACCAACACCTCCGTCGGTTTCACCCCTTTGTCCCACGGTATCTTCCCGCACCGGTCGTTCACACAACCTCGCCCATCTCCCCCCGTCGGCCTAGACGCCTAGCCACGACGGCAAACGCTCGGGCCTTCACCCGCAACTCTCATACCCGGAGCCACGTCTATGTTGGACCTTGGTTATACCTCGCCGAAGACCCCATCCCGGCTGGCCAAAGCAATGGGTCAGCCACGTGGACCCCGAGGAGGCCATAACCATCCCGGATCAAAATATTGAACCAAACCACCAAGAAGTTATCAATGAAACTTAAGAGAGCAAAACTCAAGACGCGGAGGAGCACCCCGGCACCACCCACTAAAGGGGATGGTTGGAAGAGATTTGTCCCTTCTCCACTTCCCGAAGACAAACAATTAAGGAAGAGGATCGATTTTGGTGAGGAAGATGGAATCTCATCCGAAAGTCCCAAGTGCAAAGGCCCCATTTTCCCGGTGGCTCCGGCACATGTAATGAGGGACTCCTCTAGGTTGGAGGAGCACATACAAAGTGGGAACGACAATGACCAAGATTCGGAAGGGCCGGAGGCCGGAGTTCTTGCTTCTCCCGGAAAAAATACATTTTCCGGCCAGAAGGCGGGTCAGTCAGCCGGCGTGGAGTCCACCGTCGCCGAGGGGGATGACACCCCTTTGAGTCAAGACAAAACAATGGGTACTATACGCTGCAAAAGCAAAGGAATCTTGGGGCAAGAGGAAGTCAAACTTCCCGAAATGGTAATAGACACCGGAGCACTTTTTGAAAGTCCTTTGTAGACTTCCCATGGTGAGGAGTCACATTGCAGCACTAGCTGTTGGACACCATGTGCAGCCAAAATCAAGTGCTTTTGTCCCATACTCCTCCGGACCTCCACGAGATCTCCAACACATTGTCGCGACAAGGCAGCCAAAAAAGAATAATGCCTTGCAAGTTGCCAACTTGGACTCAGCGGAAAGGTTGGATACTTGGGTGGCGCAGCCATTACTCGCCGGTAATGGTGCAACCTAATTGGGCTCCCGATCCATCTCTTCGATCAATCGGCCCTCTTTTCTAGTGGGAAACTCCTTGGTATTCCATCCAAGTGGACCGGGCCACGGCCAACAAATCAAGACTCTCCTTTGCTCGCATATGCATCGAAATAGATATCACAAAACCACCACCCGACGAGATCATCTTGGATATTTGTGGGCGGGAGACGGTGCAACAAGTGAAGTGGGATAAGATCCCATCTTATTGCCGGGAATGCAAACACGTTGGACATAAAAGCGATGTTTGCTATGCTGCCGGGAAAGTGGACCGACCCCCAAAGCGAAACTACAACATTGTTCCACCGAAACAGCCACTACATGGAGGACATGGAACTAAGAAAACTAAGGATGATCAGAATCAAAATGATGGTAATGGGGAATGGAAACACCAAGGAAAGAACAAGGCAAAGGAGAGTAATTCATGGATGAACCCGAAGGCAAAGGAGGCTAATGGACCGGATTGGGCGGGGCCGGATTTCATTGGTGAATTGCATAGTGAAAAGGGCATGGATATGGTCATCTATTCCGACAAGGTTGAAGGAAGAGATCGACATAGCCCCAAGAAACTCAAAGGTCCAATCTCCGGGCGATCTAGTGCAGCCGAAAGGTTCGTTCAAATGTTTCGATTTAACAGGGGCCGAAACACAAGCGTCGAGAAGTCACATGAGTACCAACCGCTATTTCTCCCCATGGCTCGGGAGAACTATGAGGAAAATGATTGGACCGACAAGGAGGGTGGGGAAGAGAATATTTCGGCCATTGAGGAAGATGGCGGAGCCAACCCCACTCTTATGGAGGCCGAGACAAGTCAAGAAGGGAAAAAACTCCATACCATCGAATTGCATGGGGGGACTTCATACCCGCCGGGTACGGACTTCTCTTGTTAATCATGTCAATAAATTTTTTGTTTTGGAACGTTAGGGGGATCGCAAACGCGTCAACCCAAAACGTCCTTAAACGACTAATCAAATCTCATAATATTTGCTTTCTTGCAACAATGGAGCGGCTCACATCCCCAACCCGGACAAGTATTCAAAAGTGCTGGGGATGATATACAAGAGCTCCAACACCAATGGGAAGATGTGGATTTTTGTGGAGGAAGGGGCAAATTTTGAAGTTGAGGATGACTCGGAACAGCTGCTCCATGGGCGGTTTACTTGCCCTCGGCTCTCAACTCCTATCAGGGTCTCGGCCGTGTATGCTAAGTGCATGGGGAACGGCTTGCTCTATGGGATAAGATGAGAGACATCACCCCAATTTCGGAAGGGATGCCGTGGTTTATTGGTGGGGACTTCAACACCATCCTCTCCACTCGGGATAGGACGTGAAGTGAAACGAATCGACAGGCGGAGATGGTTGACTTTGCCGAGGCCATTGAGGATTGTCGCCTTCTGGACCCGGGCTTTGATGGCTCGGATTACACCTGGGCCAAGAATGGACTTATGGAAAGGTTGGATAGGGTGTTGGTCAGTGAGGCTTCTACTCAACTTTTTGATGCCATAAGAATCACAAACCTCCCCCGGGTTGCTTCGGTTCACGGGCTACTCCTTGTTAGGTGCAGATTGCCGAACAACCACGGGGGTGGCCGACCGTTCCGGTTACAAAACATGTGGATCCGGCATGAGGGCTTTGCTGATTTGTTGCAAGAAGAGGTCTTGGCAATATCCACGCCAATCTCAAGACTTGTGAAGAGAATATTGCCATGGCTCAGTCCGAGTTTGAGGAAGACCCCTCGGCCCGGAACAGAACGGAGATCAACAAGCAGATAGCTGAGTACTTCTTCTCAAAATGGAGAAAGACTTTTGGCGCTAGAAAGCAGCTCTTCGATGGCTGGATGAGGGCGACAAAAACACTAGATTCTATCAAAGTTGGGTGAAGCAGAAGAGAATTCGGTTGAGAATCCACAAGATTAATGCTAATGGGAGAGAGCTCACTGATGATCTTGAAATCAGAGACTCGGCGGTCGAATTCTTCCAATCCCTCCTGGCACCGAATCATCCGGAGCTTGCTGACCCGGATCTAAGCCTTTTGCAACAACTCCCCTTTTCGGAGCACTTGGAGGACTTCCCCAAACCGCCGGATGTCTCAGGCAATAGTGCCCCCGGCCCGGATGTCTTCTTGGCTCTCTTCTACCAGGTTTGCTGGGGTTCCGTCGGGCCAGATGTGGTAGACGCGGTTAGGCAATTTTTATGCGGGGATTTTCTTCCTCGAAGCTTCACGGCCACGAGTATTTTGCTCATACCCAAAAAACCACTGCCCGAGACATGGGGAGACTACCGGCCAATCAGCCTGTGTAATATCATAAATAAGGTGATCACAAAAATCCTCACGAAGAGGCTCACACCCTTTCTCCCCCGCAAAATCCGTGAGGAGGTTAATAATTCCTCTTAAAAAAAACGCTCTCCCTTCTCTCTAACTTCTCTCTCTAAACTCCTCGACGTCAACGGTAACTAAGCGTCTTCTCCGCCGACGGGGCAGCCGAGGGACACGCGCGGTCTCTCGGTCAAGGTTTCTCTCGTCCGTCCGGAGGTGACATGTGCTTGCACCTGATCCCATGGTGAAATCCGGTGGTGAGCTACCAGCGGGGGGATATCACGGCGGTTAGCTCCACAACGCAACCCCTCTCTTTGACGGAATGGAACTTCCACTCGATTGCAAGACCCAAAACAAAGTGGGCAGGTACGCCACATCCGGAGAAGCCACGAAGAGGCCTCGCTTGTGCCGGATCAGAATTTGGATCGGATGTTTGTAGGGACAAAAAGAAGATGGCATTTGAAATGGTAGAGAACCTAGCCGCTGAGGCACATGGTGAAGGGAGGGGATCGCCGGAACTTAGGCAAGCCCATATTGGTGAGATGTTGAGCTCGTTAGCTCAAATGGCAAATGAAGGTGTTGCTCCAAATGGGGAAAATGACAAGTTGTACTCACAAGCAACACTATGTGCTACTTTCCTCCACCTTGAGGCTGATGCACGCATGGAAGACCGTGCCCCCGTGGCACAACCGCCGGAGCCGTCGCCGGAAAAGCTGGCACCGCCGGAATATTCGCCGGAAACGCTGGCACCGCCGGCAAATGTGTGGAAGGCGGCAATGAATCACTCCAACCGCGGGGGGACCGGGGCCGTGGAGAGTTCATCGGCCCCAAATCGAAAGCCCGAGCCAATCCCCTTGGACGACGGCAAGACCAAGCCTTTGGGGACAGCCGGCTCTTATGAAGGTACGCCATCGCTCTCCTTTTCCGATTTTGAAACGGATTTTCTTTCGAAAAAGCTAGGGCTAGCTATTGTCAGGAAGTTCTCCCATTCACTCTCGTCCACAACCCAAATTCAAAAAAGCCTTAGTGGCATGGGGCTAGTTGGAGCATTCACATGGAAATACTTGAATGCTAAGCATATTTTACTCCAATTTCAAGAGGTGGCCGATTATGCTAAGGTGCTAAATGGCCCTAATGGGAGTCCGAATTGGTATGTTGATAGCCATCCGATGAGGGTGTTCAAGTGGGCGCCGGATTTTGACACTTTCTTTGAGTCGCCAATTGTTGTCGTGTGGTGTAACATATTGGGTATACCGGCTCATCTCTATGAGGAATCGGCCCTCTTGGCAATCGGTAAGCTCCTTGGCAAGCCACTACAAGCCGATCATGCCACAATACATCAAAGTCGACACTCCTTCGCGAGGATTTGCGTAGAGATTAACATCTCTACTCCCCCGACGGAAGAGATCATCCTTAATATCCGAGGCAAAGACTCGAGGTACAAAGTGGCATGGGACCGTATTCTATTGTTTTGTGATAATTGTAAACATGTTGGGCATGAGAAAGAGGATTGCCATGCGGCGGGAAGGAAGTCTCGGGGTAGAGACAAGGGTCGCCGAGCACCATACAAGGAGAACCTCTCAAGCCATGCCGCCAAGATCATCCACCGTGAGTGGCGCCCAAAGGCGAATGCTCGGCCCGGCACTCCATTGTCCATTGGACAGTTGGAGAAGCCCAAAGATTGTAACAACCACGCGGAGTACATCGAGGGTACATTGGGTGCGGGATCGTCGAAGTCAAGAGTGGCTAGTAGGAGTCACCCAAGTGTGGATGAGGATGGCTTCCAATTGGTGTCAAGGAAGAGGAAAGGAAAAGTGCATGAGGGCGATATGCACACCAAGGCTCCACACGTTGATGATTGGCATTTGAAGGAGAATGTTGCTACGGTGACATTTGGGAGTGTCCCATCGGGTGCGAATGACGCGAGCTTTAGCTCCATGAGTGTCGCATGTGGGCGCCCCAACCGGGAGATAGAGGGCCACATCGAGGACCTTGATCTAGGAGGGCTTGTACCTAGCGGAGGTATCCCTATTGCGGGCCTTAGCTAGGTGATGGACGGAAGTGTTGGGGATACAAAGGTTGTATCAAATGGTAATTGGATTTTGAGAGTATATAGATGACCACCTCTAGTTGTTAGGGAGGCCCTTTCTCCCTCCGCATCATCTCACCGAATCAAAGCGAGTTCGTGAAAGGGAGGCTGTTAAATGATAATGTGCTCCTTGCCCAGACATCATTAGTACAACTTGGAAATACATTAATGCCAAGCACATTCTTAGAGAGAGACGCTCCCCCTTCTCTCTAGCAATTCCCCCACCTTGATCCTTTTCGCCGTCCACCCACTCACACCCACGACCCGCCGCGACTCCCTCACGCCGACCACCACACCTCACCCCCCCACAACCCGCCGAGACCTTTTCCACGCCGGCCGTGTCACCATCCCTCCTCAACTCCACCGTCCCCCCACCTTGGTTCGGCGCTGCGGTCACACCCTCGGCTGGCCATGCCGGACCCCCCCACGAACCCAACCCCGGCCCCACCAGACCCCGAGGAGGCTAGGTCTATCCCGGACCAATTTATGATTTTTCACTCATGCGATGACCCAACACCAAAGGTCTCGGCCAAAGATTTGAAAATGCAAAGCAAGAAGAATAGGATGATGGCTAGGAAGAGCACGCCGGCACCTCTCACAAAAGGTCATGGCCGGAAAAGGTTCGTACCTTCTCCACTCCCGGAGGACAAACAACTTAGGAAGAAGCTCGACTTTGGAGAAGAGGAGACCTCCGAGCCCGAGTCATCCGTCCCGAGCCCCGACCTTGATAGCCTTAAATCCAAGGTAAATCTTTTTCCGGCTTGCTCCATTGATAGCAAGGAAGCACTTGGCCTAGGAGCCCTTCCTAAAGCCCCCACATCCGAGGATGGGGTCCAAATGGAAGTGGTGGTTCACGGAGATGCACCGGCGGCGGAGGTGGCGCCACCCTTCGACCATGGACCCGTCATGAGCGAGATGACCGTTGGAGGGGATGATGTCGGACCCCTAAACGTATCCCAAGAGGATTTGACCGTAGCATGTGTGCCAAAAAGTACATTGGGGAGTGAGATAGTCAACTTGCCCGAATTGGGCATGGGAACAAATCACCTTTCGGAAAGTGCTTTTGCCCCTTACCAAAACCGGAAGTCACATGTGGAGCCTTGCTCACCCCTACCAATGCAGCAAATGAATACAAAAAAGAGTGATATCCTCCAAATCATTCACCTGGCCGCGGCGGAGATGCTTGATGCGGCGGCGGCGCAGCCCCTCCTCGCCGAACCCTCACCGGCCACGGACTACACGGCGAAGGTCACCCTTCTCCCAGATCGGAGAGACAAAGATATTGAACCATGCGCGCCTCTCATTGAGCATGGCCCTTCCCTTGAAGATTTCCCACCTCTCGAAAAGGGAAGGACCCGGAAAATCCGAGCATCATTCGAAGCCGGCTCGGCGTTAGTGAGTACGGGATGGCCGAGGACCAATGCAATCCGCAACCCCCCTCGAGACACGTCCGTGCCTTCGGCCTCGGACACGCAAGCGATGGACCCGACGCCGACCGAGATGGACATAGAAATGCCGCGGCCTCCTTACGCACCCAGGGTCGAGAGGGACTCGTGTGATGAACCGCGAACCGACCCAAACGGTGTGGCTAAATCAAAAGATAAGCCGACAAACAACCCTTTAGGAGGCAATACCGAGCCGGGCGTGAGGAACCCCACCAAGCCAAAATCCATGGCCGACATGGTGCGGGGGCCATCGGCGGTTGAAGGCCCGCAAGTCTTTGTCCCGGAGAACATCCAAAATATCGGCTTTGCTTCCACGTCAAACGGAGTGCCATCCATTTACTTCTCCGGGTCAGAAATCCAAAGGTTGGCCTCGTCCCTCGGCCATGCTATTGTAGGTAAGTTCTCGCACTCAATCCCGGCTTCCTATCAAATCCAAAAGGCTCTAGACAACATTAAGTTTTGCCGTGGCTATACTTGGAAATATATTAACGCTAAACATATTCTTGTTCAATTTGAGGACATGACGGATTATGCTCGGCTCCTAAGTGGACCCAAAGGGACACCGGTGTGGTTCATTGATCGGCATCCGATGAGAGTTTTCAAATGGTCTCCGGAATTTGACGCCTATTGTGAATCTCCAATTGCGGCTATATGGTGCAACCTAATTGGACTCCCGATCCACCTATTTGATCAATCGGCCCTCTATGCCATTGGGAAACTCCTTGGTAACCCGATCCAAGTAGATAGAGCGACGGCCAACAAATCAAGACTCTCCTTTGCGCGGCTATGCATTGAGATCGACATTACAAAGCCGCCACCCGACGAGATCATCCTTGACATTTGTGGGCGTCCTTTGGTGCAGCAAGTAAAGTGGGATAAGATCCCGTCCTACTGTGGAGAATGCAAACATGTCGGTCACAAGAGTGAAGTTTGTTACGCTTCCGGGAAGGCGGATCGACCTCCAAAACGAAATTACAACTTAGCAACACCAAAACAACCACAACACGGAGGAATAGGAGCTAAGAAGAACAATACTGATCCGAGGCACACCGATAATAACATGGAATGGAAACAACAAGGGAAACACAAGGGAAAGGAAGGCAACATCCGGATGAACCCGAGAGCCAATATGTACTCGGGGGCGGAGTGGTCGGGGCCGGACTTTTTGGGTGATATGCAAGGTGCCGGGAGTAAGGACATGATCATCATCCATGATGAGCATACCACCACTTCACCTAAAGGGGTGCTCGCTAAATTCCCCTCTTTTGGAAATGGGCGCGGGGGTACGCCAAGAGGAGCGGATATGGCGCGGCGAGAAGTGAACCCGACTTCGGGGGCCCTTGTGCAACCGAAAGGCTTCTTTAAACCCTTCGACCTAGAGAAAACCGAGGCACAAGGGCCATCAAGTCACTTGAGTACTAACCGATATTTCACCCTCATGGCTCAAGAGAACTTCGTGGAGAATGATATGGAAGACGAGGAAAATTGGGATGATACCATCTCCCATAATGAAATCGATGAGGGCGCCAATCCCGCCTTTTTGGAGGCCGCGGCATCTCATGGGGAGAAGGACCTTCAAATCATTGAATTCCAAGGAGGGGGGTCAATCCCGCCGGGTACGAACTCCTCTTGTTAATCATGTCGTTAAATTTTCTATTTTGGAACGTTAGGGGAATCGCGAATGCGTCAACCCAAAACGTCCTAAAAAGACTAATTAAATCTCATAATATTTGTTTTCTTGCAATAATGGAGCCGCTTACCTCCCCTAATCCGGACAAATTCTCGAAAGTGTTGGGGCTGTCCTACAAGGGGACGAACACCAATGGGAAAATTTGGATTTTTGTGGAGGAAGGGATGGATTTTGTTGTGATGGATGACATGGACCAGCTGCTACATGGGAGGCTCACTTGTCCTCGGATTTCAACCCCTCGGCCGTGTATGCTAAATGCACGAGAGGAGAGCGGCATGCCCTTTGGGAAAAGATGAGAGATATTGCCCAAGTTTCGGAGGGAATATCGTGGTTCATTGGAGGGGACTTCAACACAATCCTCTCCACTCGAGATAGGACGGGAAGCGACACAAATCGTCAGGCCGAAATGGTGGATTTCGCCGAGGCCATTGAGGATTGCAGACTAATGGACCCAGGCTATGATGGGGCTGAATTCACCTGGGCAAAGAACGGCCTCATGGAAAGGCTGGATAGGGTGTTGATTAGTGAGATGACGCCCCAATTGTTTGATGCAATAAGAGTCACTAACCTACCCCGTATTGCTTCGGACCACGGGCCTCTCCTCGTCAGATGCAGGCTACCTAATTTCCACGGGGGTGGTAGAGCCTTCCGATTCCAAAACATGTGGGTCCGGCATGAGGGTTTTGGTGAGTTGGTGCAAGAAGATTGGATGGCTCCCACGGAGGCTGTGGGCCTCCTCAATTTGAAGATCAAGCTTGCTAGGATCAAACAAACGCTTAAAAGATGGAACAAGGAGGTTTTTGGGAATATACACGCCAGCCTCAAAACTTGTGAAGAGAACATTGCGCTGGCTCAATCGGAGTTTGAAGGTGACCCCTCGGCCCGGAATAGAACAGGGGTCAACAAACAAATTGCTGAGTACATCCTTCTCCTTAAGATGGAGGAAGATTTTTGGCGTCAGAAGGCGGCCCTCCGTTGGTTGGAAGAAGGGGATAAAAACACTAGATTTTACCAAAGTTGGGTGAAGCAGAAGAGGATTCGGCTACGTATCCACAAGATTAACGCTAATGGGCGTGAACTTACGGATGACACGGCCATCAAAGAATCGACGGTTGAGTTCTTTCAAAACCTCCTAGCCCCAAGCTACCCGGAGCTTGTGGATCCGGACCTCAGCCACTTACATCCACTCCCTCCCTCGGAGCAGTTGGCGGGCCTCCCCAAACCCCCGGATGCGGATGAGGTGAAACGAGCTGTCTTCGATATCTCGACCAATAGCGCGCCCGGCCCGGATGGCTTCTCGGCATTGTTCTTCCAAGCTTGTTGGGGCATTGTGGGGCCAGACGTGGTGGAAGCGGTTAGGCAATTTTTTGGTGGGGCTTTCCTCCCCCGCAGCTTCACGGCCACGAGTATCGTACTCATCCCCAAGAAGCCTTTACCCGAGACTTGGGGAGACTATAGGCCCATTAGCTTGTGTAACGTGATCAACAAGGTGATTACTAAAGTCCTCACGAGGCGCCTTGCCCCATTCCTTCCAAGTGTTGTTGCTCCGAATCAAAGCGGGTTTGTCAAAGGGAGGCTCCTCAATGACAATGTACTCCTTGCACAGGAGATGTTCCATGAGCTCCATAGAAGTACACCAGCCCCTAATGTTGCTATCAAGATTGACATGGCTAAGGCCTATGATAGGGTTCAATGGCCGTTCCTCCTAAAAGTCCTCAAGCAAATGGGCTTCCCCGAACCTTGGGTGACGCTCATAGAAAGGTGCATCGGGACATGCTGGTTCTCGATCCTTATCAACGGGGCCCCGACGGGCTTTTTCAAATCCACTCGTGGCCTTAGACAAGGGGACCCCATTTCCCCCGCCCTCTTCGTCCTTGCTGCGGACTATCTCTCGAGATCACTCGATAAACTTATCCTCGGAGACAAAGAGATGACATACAAAGCAACCCGAGGCAGCATGGAGATCAGCCACCTCGCCTATGCGGACGACATCATCATCTTCACGCAAGCGGCCGTAAACCCCCTCCGGAGGCTACGTGCATGTCTTGAGCATTATGCCGAGGTGTCCGGACAACAAATCAACCTCGGCAAGAGCAATTTCTACATCTCCGAGGCGCATGAAGGCTGGTCAAACATAATCCAAAGTGAAGGAGGTTTCTCACGAGGTACGTTCCCCTTCCTTTACCTTGGAGTCCCTATTTACCGGGGGGTGAAGCGCACGGATATGTTCATGTTTCTTCGAGAGAAAATCTCGGCTAGGATATCTGGATGGGCTCACCGACACCTTTCCTTTGGGGGGAGACTAACCTTGATAAAAAGCACACTTGAGGCGATTCCCTTACATATTTTTCAAGCGATCGAGCCAACCGGCGGAGCCCTCAAGCAATTAGATCAACAAGTGGCTCGCTTCTTTTGGGGGTCAAGTAATGAGAAGAAAAGGACGCACTGGATAGGATGGGATCAGGTTTGCCTACCCACGGCCGAAGGGGGCTTGGGCATTCGGAAGATCAAGGAGGTCTTACGTGCCTTTAATATTAAATTATGGTGGAGATTCCGGGAACAAAACTCCATTTGGGCTACGTACATGATGACTAAATATTGCCTTAAGGCGTCCCCACTCACAGCTAGAGCCTCGGGGAGGTGTAGCCCTACCTGGAAGAGGCTTTTGAAGGCTCGGGCACAGGCGCAACCGTGCATTCGGTGGGTGGTGCGAGAAGGTAAGATATCATTTTGGGATGACCTATGGCTAGGAGAGGTTCCTTTGAGGGAACTTTGTCTTGATGATAGGGGAGGCCCTCTTGTCCATGTTGCTGATTACATTATCAATGGATCTTGGAATGAAGCCAAGTTGCGGATTCTACAAGCGCAAGCCGGCCTTACACAACACATCGTCCGGAAGATCCTTGACACGCCAATCATCCCGGAGGGGCCGGATGTGCCGAGATGGAGGCTTTCACACAATGGGGAGTTCTCACTAGCATCAACTTGGGAGACCATCCGAACTCAAAGACCTATCATCCAAGGCCTTGATGACTTATGGAAAGCAGGCCTCACGTCTTCTATTGCTATCTTCATTTGGAGACTCCTTTCCAACCGAATACCGGTGGATACGAAGCTACAGTGGAGAAGAATGGAAATGGCATCTAAGTGCCAATGCTGCCCTCATAGACCGGGCATCGAATCACTGCAGCATCTCTTCATCCAAGGGGCTGGCGCCCGAGGTGTGTGGAGGGAGTTTGACTCCTGGTTCGAGGGATCTTCACCACCTCTCCGGATCAATGACACCATCCCAGAGAGGCTCGAAGTTTGGGCACGGAGAGTCCAACAACCCGGTAAGAAACACCTCAGCCGGGCGATGCCGTACCTTATTCTTTGGTTCATTTGGGTTGAGCGAAATAGGAGTCGTCATCAATCGGTGCAATTTAAGCCTTTCAATGTGGTATGGCAAGTGCAAATGTTCCTTAGAAATAGCATGGCCAATGGATCCTACAAACTGAAGCATTGGAAAGGAGTCCGCCTCAAGATCAACGTCCCGAGTCAGGCCGAGCCACGAAGGACCAGGCCCCTCGCGATGGTGGTCAAATGGAACCCGCCGGATGAACCGTGGATCAAACTCAACACTGACGGAGCATACATGGAGGCAACGGATAAAGCCGGGGGGGGAGGACTTGTTCGTGACCACGAGGGCAACATGCTTGCAGCCTTTACCTCCCCACTCGAGGCTCACTCAGCCCTCGAAGCGGAGCTTCTGGCCATCCAATTCGGGTTGACGCTCGCCGCAGAATTCAGAAGGCCTATATGGGTTGAGTCGGATGCACAACAAGCGGTTAAGCTCCTAAATGGCACGCACTGGGGACCGGCCCATATTAGTCGGGTGATGGCGCGACTAGCAATCCTCAAGCGCCAACAAGACACCCGTATCACCTTCATCCACCGGGAAGGGAATAGAGCAGGAGATCTCCTCGCCAAAATGGGATTAGAAAGAAATGACTACTGGCGTATGAATGCCCTCACGGCACCAAGGCACCTCACAGCGATGATTAGGATGGATGCAATAGGTATCCCGAACATTCGGGTCCATAATGAAGAGGAAGAATAGGCTCGAGTTTGGTGGAAAGGGATATATAGTCTTTCTTTTTTGTTGAATTGTATTTTACCTTTTGAAAGGGAGTATGATGTGGTCCGGACTTGTGGAACCGGACCGCATACTACTCCTAATTTTCGTGTAGGCACACCACTTTCGGGTGTGGCCACGTTTTGTATTCAACCACTTTTGAAATATAGGGATGAGGGACCCACGAACCCTCCACCGTGAAGGTGTTTGATTAAAAAAAAAAAAAAAAAAATGTGCTCCTTGCCCAGGAGATGTTCCATGAGCTTGCTCGATGCACTCCGACCCCGAATGTGGCAATCAACATTGATATGGCTAAAGCATATGATCGGGTGCAGTGGCCCTTCCTTCTGAAAGTCCTTAAGCAAATGGGATTCCCAGAGCCTTGGATTGTGCTTATTGAGAGGTGTATTGGCACTTGCTGGTTCTCGATCCTTGTTAATGGCGCCCCGGTAGGTTTCTTCAAATCCACCCGCGGGCTCAGGCAAGGCGACCCTATTTCCCCTGCCCTTTTTGTCTTGGCTGCAGATTATCTTTCACGTTCTCTTGACAGACTCATTCTTGGGAACAAAGAAATGACATTCAAAGCTACACGTGGATACTTGGAGATCAGCCACCTTGCATATGCTGACGACATAATTATTTTCACTCAAGCGGCCACGGCATCCCTCAGGAGACTAAGAGCTTGGCTTGACCACTATGCAGAGGTATCGGGCCAATTAATCAATCTCGCCAAGAGCAACTTCTACATTGCCGAAGCGCATGAAGGGTGATCGAACACAATCCGAGTGGAGGGGGGCTTCTCTAGAGGTACCTTCCCATTCCTATACCTTGGGGTCCCTATTTACCGTGGTGTGAAGAGTTCGGATAAGTTTATGTTCCTTCGGGAAAAGATCGCGGCTAGAATTTCAGGTTGGGCCCACCGTCACCTCTCTTTTGGGGGAGACTCACATTGATCAAGTGCACGCTTGAGGCAGTCCCTCTCCACATATTCCAAGCGAATTGTATCAATAGATGGTCGCTTCTTCTGGGGTTCGACTAGTGAGAAGAAAAGGACACACTGGATTGGCTGGAATCAGATTTGCCTCCCCACGGCCGAAGGGGGGCTCAGTATCCGCAATCTTAAAGAGGTACTTCGCGCTTTCAATATTAAACTTTGGTTGAGATTCCGGGAACAGAACTCCTTATGGGCTATGTTGGCCAAATACTGCCAAAAGGCATCTCCACTCACAACTAGAGCAGTGAGCAGAAATAGCCCGACATGGAAGCGTCTGTTGAAAGTACGGCATGAAGCTCACCCTCACGTTAGATGGGTGGTAGGCCGAGGAAGAATCTACTTTTGGGATGATATTTGGATTGAAGATGGCACGCTTAGGGATTTATGTATTGATGAAAGGGGATCCCCCTTGACCTTGGTCACGGACTATATTCGGGAAGGGTCATGGGATGAGGCCAAACTCCAACAGCTCCAAGACCAAGCTGGCCTCCCTCGGCACGTCATCGCATAAATCCTTGACACACTAATCATCTCGGAGGAGCCGGACATCCCACGTTGGACCCTTTCTCGAATGGGTGAGTTTTCATTGGCCACGACTTGGGAAACCATTAGGTCGCATAGGCCGGTCATCCCGGGGTTGATGATATCTGGAAGGCCGGACTCACCAACGCAATTCCAATTTTCAACTGGCGCCTCTTATGGAATCGGATCCCGGTAGACACAAAACTCCCATGGAGAGGGATTGAGATGTCATCCAAATGCCAATGTTGCCCTAATGGACCTAACATCGAATCCCTTCAACACCTATTTATCCAAGGCCGTGGGGCTACTAGTATTTGGAGGGAGTTTGACGGATGGTTCGTGGGGACGCCTCCGCCGATCAGGATTAATGATACAATTCCGGAGAGACTCGACGTGTGGTCTCAACGGACTCAACAACTCGACAAGAAACACTTGTGCCGTGCCATGCCATACCTTATCCTTTGGTTTATTTGGGCGGAACGAAATATGAGCCGACATGATTAAGCTCCTTTCAAACCTTATAATGTGGTATGGCAAGTACAAGCCTTCATTCGCAACGGTATGGCCATTGGTAGCATCAAACCGAAGCATTGGAAAGGCATGTCACTTAAGATAAGTGTACCAAGTCAAGCCAAGTCGCGGAGGCCAAGACCGCACCCCATGCAAATCAAATGGCATCCTCCGGAACAACCATGGATCAAGATTAATACGGATGGGGCAGTCTCGACGACGGGCAAGGCAAGAGGGGGAGGGGTGATCCGAGACCACGACGGGAAACTTCTTGCCGCCTTCGCAACCCCTCTCGGCACACAATCTGCCCTTGAGACCGAACTCTTGGCCATCTCCCACGGCCACGATCTGGCTAAGGAGCTTAACCGGCCCATGTGAATTGAATCTGACTCCGAGCAAGCAATCAAGCTCTTCAATGGCACAGGATGGGGGCCGGCGTATATCCGCCGAGTCATGGCGCACCTTGTCATCTTTAAACAACAACACAACATCCGAGCCTCCTTCATCCATCGGGAAGGGAACAAAGCGGCTGACTGGCTAGCTCACTGGACGCCGGAGCGTACGATGGTGTCGAGCCACCTCTTGGCGTGTCCCCCTCTTACTCTTATAGCGTAACAGTTCTAGTGGCTTTTGTAAATAACTTTTGATTCCCCTAGACATAGATAGTTCGGCCTTCTTGTAATCCTTCGAATGGAACATCAAACAAAAAAAAGTAAAGCCTCTAATAAACTTCATATTATCTAAAGCCTTTTGGATTTGATTTGAAGCCGGGATAAAGTGCGAAAACTTACCAACAATGGCAAAACCCGAAGTGTCAGCCAACTGTTGTGTCTCGCTCCCGGAGAAGTAGATCGACAGGACTCCATTGCTTGATGAAGCAAACCCCATGTTCACTCCAAAAGGCCCCCTAGTGTGAGAAGCTCTCCCTTCTCTCTAGAATTCGTCCTCCCTCTCTTCCTCCCCTTTCAGGGAGGTGAAATGTGATTGTTGCACCCGCTTATATGGTGAAATAAGGTGGAATGATGCCGGAGAGGGAGGGCTCGGCTTTGGCACAAACGAGGCAGCCCCTCTCCTCACCAGAATGGAACTTCTCACCGATTGCACGGCCAAAAACAAAGAGGGTGGGCACGTCACCCCCGGAGAAAGCACAACAAGCCCTCAAACGTGCCGGCCTCGAATCTGGCTCGAAGGTTAGTAAGGCTAAGAAGAGGATAGTTTTCGAAATGGTGGACAATCTCCACGCCGAACTCCATGGAGAGGGGAAGGGGCCGCCGGAAAACGAGCAAGATTTTGTTGGGGAGATCTTGAGTTCTTTAGCTCAAATGGCCAAGGAAATGAGTGCGCCGACTTGTGAAATAGATGGAACCGATAGTGAGGGGGTGGCCGGAATGGCTCCGGTGCCGGCTGGCCGTAATTATGGTGAACCACGTAAGGAGATGGTGCTGGTCAACCATTTGCACATTGATGGTACAAGGCAACACGTGAATCACAAGCTAGGTGTTGGGGTGGCATGTGAGGAGGTGGATGCATGTGACCCACAAAAGAAGAATAGGCCAAAGGCTACTTTCCATGTGAAAGGAAATGTTGGTCCATTTGTGGAAAATGCCAATTTGAATTCAAATGCAACAACATGTGCCACACAACCTCCTTACCCCCACCTCGTCTTGAATGAATGCAAGGGTTACCCGGACCCCGGTGCACAACCGCCGGAGCCCTCGCCGGAAAATCCGGTGCCGCCGGTGGGAGCTTGGAAGGCGGCGAACGAAGTCATCTCCCGTGGGGGGGTGGGGCCCATCGAAGGAACATCAGCCGCGCACAAACCCCAAAAGTCCTAGCCAATCTCGTTGGATGCCACCAAGATCAAAGCTTTGGGGATAGCCGGATGTTTTGAAGGTACACCATCCCTTTCCTTCTCCGATTTTGAAACGGATTACCTCTCAGAGAAGCTAGGGCTAGCCGTTGTTGGAAAGTTCTCCCATTCGCTCCCTTCTACCTTCCAAATACAAAAGAGTCTAGGAGGTATGGGGCTAGTTGGTGCATTTACTTGGAAATACTTGAATGCAAAGCACATCCTAATCCAATTCCAAGAGATGGCCGACTATGATAAGGTATTAAACGGTCCCAATGGGGTCCCGATTTGGTATGTTGATATCCACCCGATGAGGGTGTTCAAATGGGCGCCGGATTTTGATACATTCTTCGAGTCGCCGATTGTTGCCGTTTGGTGCAACATCATGGGAATCCCGGCGCACCTCTTTGAGGAATCGGTTCTAATGGCAATTCGTAAACTTCTAGGCAAGCCACTTCAAGCCGACCATGCCACAATACATCAAAGCCGGCTTTCCTTTGCTAGGATTTGTGTAGAGATTGACATCTCTATCCCCCGCCGGAAGAGATCATTCTCAATATCCGAGGTAAAGATTCAAGGGTCAAAGTGGCATGGGGTCGTATTCCTTTGTTTTGTGCCAATTGTAAGCATGTTGGGCACGTGAAAGATGATTGTCAGGTATTGGGAAGGAAAGAACGCGGGGGAGGCAAGGATTTCCGAGCACCAACAAAGGCGTATGACTCGAGCCAAACCTCCAAGATCACTCGCTGAGAATGGCGCCCAAAGGCGAATGCGCTGGCCGACACTTCACCAGTCGGAGGGCACTTAAACAAGGATAAAGATTGTGATAACCTAGCGAAGAACATGGTGGTCACAATGAATGTTGAGCCGTTGAAGACAAAAGTGGCGAATTGGAACCAACCAAGGGTGGATGATGATGGTTTCCAAGTAGTGTCTAAGAAGAGGAAAGGCAAGGTACACGAGGGTGATGGGTACATCAAAGCTTTCCGCAATGATAAGTTGCACCTAAAGGAGAACGTAGCAACGGTTACATTTGGGGTTGACAACTTGGGTGCAAATGAGCCGGGCATTGGCTCAATGAGTGTATCATGTGGGTTCCCAAACCGGGAAATGGAGGGATTCATCGAGGATCTTGATCCAGGAGAGGTTGTCCCCTGTGGAGGCATCCCTATCGCGGGCCTCAATTAGGTGACGGACTTAGGTTTTTGGAGATGCGAAGGCTGCATCATTGTAATAGTAATAGGGATGCTAAGAGTATATAGATGACCACCCTAGTTGATAGGGAGGCCCTCGTTGTACTCTAATTGGTCGCGGCAAGCCGTCACTTTTGGGCGGCTCGATGGTTGTTTGTTCTGGTTGAAATTGTCGTTGGTAATGCACAGGTGTGGGTCCGCCTTAACCCTCCACCATCGGGATTTTGAAGCAAACCCCATGTTCTTGATTTTCTCCCGCTCAAAAATGTGTGGGCCTTCGGGTCCGGCTGGTTGCGGAGGATAACCGCCATCGACGGCTGCTTTTGCGGCTCCCGTCCCTTACTCGAAATGACATGGGAGTTTCTCTCGACCGGATGCTCCATCTCCCAAGCCACATTCTCCAAGGCCTTCGGGTCCCCTTGTGGATTTGTTCAGTGCGAGCTTTGTCCGTGTCTCGGCCTTCCCTTCCATGTCGATGCCTCCCCTGTTTCGAAAGAGCTACATAGTTTCTTGGTTCGGCCCTTTTTGAGTGGAGGAAAATGATCAAGATATTCCTGGTTCGGAGCAGAACTCCTTACTCCCTCCACGGGTGGTTCGACGATGTTAGGTCTGGCTCCTATCGTCACTTGATGCAAGCTTGTTGTCTTGTAATTTCTTAGCGTCAAATTGGCGGAGTGGTTGGGAGGAAATTCGGTCCAAGGTTTTGGCGGAATCGAGGTGTGCTAGGTACAAAAGGGATTGTTTTGGCTTCACATAGGGCTCATCCATGCAGCAATCAGGTGATCCACGGTTTGGGGATGAAGCCAATTGCCTTTCCTCAAGGAATCTTTTCTATGTTGCCATATCCGGAAAGTTGACCATAGTACCTATTGTGTGTTTTGTCTCCACTTCAGCCACGGTAGCTGACCCCATAGGATGTACCATCTTGTCGGACACCGGAGCAACGGTCATATCGCCACCGGTCGGGCGTTGCGCGACCACCGGAGCCGTCGTTATATCCACATTCGAGTTTTCCGGCCACTCGGGGTGTTCCAACGTTGGAGGGGACGGTTCTCTCACGACATTTGGGACCTTCTCACCACCGATCCCGTCCCTTGGTTGCCCGGAGTATAAGACTATATCTTTGCAACTAGGATTAGACTCTTCCGGCGAAAACTCCTCCGGCCAGCCACAACTTTCCCCGGACCTTTTACTTTCCACACTTACCATTGCCATGTCGAGCTCCTTCATGAGGTTTTTCTTGAAGCCACGCTTCGGACGTCCTCATCGTCTCCATCATCGGCAAAAGCTCTCTTGAGTTCCGGTTTTGTTGAAGGGGAGGGCAAGGCGTTGAATCGTTTCTTCCCATTTCCTTTTGTTGTCGGCCGCGGGGTGGACTTCCGCATCTTCAACCGCTCTCCCACACTTCTCCGAGCCTCCTTTTTGCTCGTCGACGCACTAGTGATGGCGTCGCCGGCAGACTGGAACAAGGTCACCGAAGCTTCCTTCTTCTCACTAGCCGTGTCGTCCATGGTTGACGTCCGGCTCCCCAAGTGTGGCCGGGGGTTCCAGTTGTCACGCCCGACGGGAAGACCGCCGAAGACCGTTTGAAGCAAGCATTTTAGAGAGAGAAACTAGAGAGAGAAACTAGAGAGAGGTGAGAGCTATATTTGCTTCCCTCTCCCATTTTGGTCTCCAGAGTAGGGTTGTATGGGTGAGACGTTGTTGTAGTTCCTTTTCGCGGGTCGTTCCGTCTTACTAGCCGCATAACACACCTCGCTTTTGTGTCCCACATGTTTGCACTCCCGGCAATACGAGGGAATTTTATCCCACCTTACTCGTTGCACCGTTTCACGCCCGAAAATGTCCAGAATGATCTCCTCCGGGGGGGCCTCGTTACGTTAATCTCAATGCAAATACGGGCGAAGGTTTTTTTTTTGTTTAAACACCTTCATGGTGGAGTGTTCGTGGGTCCCTCATCCCTATATATCATTGAATGGCAATTTACAAAGACATGTCTAAAAGTGACATGCCGAGGACTTAAGGAGTAGAATAGTGTCCCATCCCAAAATGAGACAGACACCAATCTATTCCTTGTACAAAAAGGCTACAATCCAAAACCAAACAACTATAAAGACTACATCACGTCCGGCCAATTGTCTTCCTCTTCCTGGTGGATGTTCGGCACTCCCATTCATTCTAACCGAACCATGGCAGTTAGGAGCCTAGGAGCTGATTCTGCATTCATTTCTTGGAGGTGAGAAGTCTCTCCTCCCAACTGTGCCAAGTACCCTGCCACCTTGTTACCTTCTCGGTGAACATACCTTAATTTGAACCTGCCTTCCTTCACAAGGCATTGAATTTCGACCATCGTGTATCGGCTAGCAGCCGGACCCCAATCCCTTGAGTCATTGACTGCCTTTGCTTGCTGTGAGCTTGTTTCAACCCATGTCAAAGAACCTCGCCTCTTGGCAAGAGCCATTCCTCGGTGTATGATTTCAAGCTCGGCCTCTAGCTCGGTATGAGCGTCGAGACGAGTGTGGAACGCCACAACCAGATTGCCGAGGTGATCTCGGATGATACCTCCTCCGCTCGCTCAGTTCGTACTCATGTCATATCTGCCCATGGTATTCAGTTTGACCCACGGGGCGTCCGGAGGGTACCATTTGACTGCCATGGCCCTTCGCTTCGATGCATCCTTAAGATGCTTTACACGTACCCGCCCACTTTCAACCAACTTCTAGATGTGAAGCCTGACTTGCCATACCACGTTAAATGACCTGAAGCGTACCCCATTGTGTAGGCAATTATTCCTCTCCGCCCAAACAAACCAAAATATGATGCAAGGGAGAGTCCGAGCCATATGGTCCTTTGCGATCCGGTTGATTCTTTTAGACCAAGCTTCGATTCTGGTTGGAATGGAGTCACCCGGAAAGAGGGGGTGGCTCGTGCCATCTACCCATTCGCCAAAGAGTCTCCAAACCATGGTTGCCCCTTGCCCATTCACGAAGAGGTGTTGTAGGGATTCAATTCCTGGACGCCCGGGACAGCATTGGCATTTTGAGGCCAAAGAAATATTCCTCCATTGGAGCTTTGTATCCACCGGAATTCTGTTTGAAATAAGCCTCCACATGAAGACCGAAACAGTCGTTGAGAGGCTACCATGCCAAATATCGCCAAGTGCCGGGATATAAGGCCGACAAGCCCGGTTAGAATCCAAGGCCGAGGCGAGTCTTGTCAGCTGTTGCACGATCAATTTGTATCGGTCTTCCCAGCAACTTGCCGATTGCAAATAGTGCCGACTGATCAAATAGATGAATGGGGAGTCTGATTAGATTGCACCAGATCGCCGCAATGGGGGACTCACAATAGGTGCCTATCGACAAACCATACGGGAGTACCTTTGGAGCCGCTTAGCAACCGAGCATAATCCGCAATATCCTCAAATTGAACAAGAATGTGTTTCGCATTAATATATTTCCAAGTAAATCCTCGGCAAAATTTGATGTTATCAAGGGCTATTTGAATTTGAAAAGATGTCGGGATAGAATGAGAGAACTTACCGACGATGGCATGTCCGAGGTTCGTCGCCAACTTCTCGGTTTCCGCGGCTGAAAAGTAGATGGTCGGGGTGCCATTTGAGGAGGAGACAAACCCAATATTCTTGATGGTTTCGGGGATGAAGACTTGGGGTCCATCTTCCTTCGTTTGATCCCGAACCATGCCTGCCATCGTCTTTGGCTTGCTAGAGTGGCTCGTCTCGGCTCCGGACTACCATGTTGCATTGGGTTGTTTGGACTCTTGTTCCGGCCCTCCCCTTCTTTCAAGTCGTGTCCGGCATGACCTTCAGGTTATTCGCATCGCTCTCTATTAATCCCGACAAGTCAAGAAGCATTTGGTCGCCCATCTTTGGTCTCGGCCATGTTCCTTCCCTCCTTAGTGACGATGAGCCAATTTAAAAAGAGACTCGGAGCTTCCGAGCCCTAGCCCGCTCGAGAGGAAGGAAATCTTGGTAGGATGGGTTGTAAGTCACCATAGGTGGGAGGATTGCTGGTCCAGTCGACCAGGAGGGGTCGAAAGGGTACTTGTCTCTCGAGTAGTCTTCCACCGGGCATTGGCCAGCGAGGAGTGGCTGCGCCACCATAGCATCGAACATCTCCGCCGAGTCTAGGGATGCTAGCTGCAAAATAGGGCTAGATTTTGGCTGCATTGGAGGAGCAACGGCACCAACATCACGTGATGGCTCGAGGGGGTAGGGCGCCAAGGTACTTTCAAAAAGAGGATTTGTTGTCTCTACCATTTTGGGCAAGTTGACTTCCACCAACTTCAAGGACATTAGTCCCGTACTAGGATCATCTACCAACCCTCGGTCGCCGTGTAGGATCTTGTCCTTACCATCCTCGGCGGTTCTCGTGACGTAGCCGGGCACATGGCCGGCGGTCGGGGTCACGGCAATAGATCCGGTGCCAACGGGTGCCTTTTGTTCCTTACCTCGTCTTCTCGATTGAGGAGCGGAACGGTGACTTCCGACGACCGGTTATCCTCTTCGTCTTGGTTAGGATTTGACGCAAAGATGGCCGATTTGTACTTGGGGCTTCCGGTGTTGGGGTTATCTTCTCCCCCAAACGAGAGTTTCTTGCGGAGTTGTTTATCCTCTGGGAGAGGAGAGGGGGGGAATCGTTTCAGGCCATTGGCTTTCGAGGGGGGTGCCGGAGCGCTTTTAAGCTTCGTAGCTTTGGTCGGATGCTTGGGGGAGGTGGCATCGGAGGATCGAAAGATCATTTGTTGGTCCGTGAGGTCTCGTGCTACCTCAGCCTCTGGAGTAGGGTCCAGTGGAGGTTTTGGCATGGCTAGGCGTCGTGTAGGCGCCGTGGCCATGTTTGGGTTTGAGGGGGCGAGACGTAGAGCGTTCTCGACCGAGATGGGCAAGCCGAGACCGACGAAGGAGCCGAGTAATATGTAATAAACAATGTAATCTCAGTTTAAGTTTCGTGTTATTAGAATTCTTGTTTTTTTTTTTTTTTTTTTTTTTTTTTTTTTTTTTTTTTTTTTCAAACACCTCTACGGTGGAGGGTTCGTGGGTCCCTCATCCCTATATTTGCAAAAGTGATAATTACAAGGGTTTCGTGTTATTAGAATTCTTGTTCTTAACTCTGTGCTCTTGTTTTATTTAATTTTGTTTCTTAGTTCTTGCTGCACCTTTTTATCTTTCCTTTTCCGGTCTTCTGCCTGGAGAATTCATTCCTTGAGAAAAAGGCTTTGGCCATTCGTCGCGTAGCCTGAATAGCATCCTGTTGAGCCGTGAGGGCATTTTTGGATGTTGGTATAAATCGTTGACAATTTATCAAGCCATGAATTCTTTAAGTAGATTATTGTCGAAAAATAAGGATAATTCAGGGAGCAGTGCTTCTAGTCCTAATAGTAATAAACAAATAATAATTTCAAAAATTTTTGAAAAATCAGTTCAAAATTGGAAAATTTCAAATGAACCTTCCGTTTATAAACGAAAAGGAAATTTTGACACAACTACTTGCGATTATATCGTAAAAACCGTTGAAGAATCCCTTACTTTAGGAACGAGATTTAGTTCATTTAAACTTCTTTCTAAATCTTTAATTGAAGAACACAGAAAGAATTACAAAT
Organism: Salvia splendens; assembly: GCF_004379255.2. Lineage (NCBI taxonomy): Eukaryota > Viridiplantae > Streptophyta > Magnoliopsida > Lamiales > Lamiaceae > Salvia > Salvia splendens. The sequence continues at coordinate 10,558,598 of NC_056050.1, read as the reverse complement.
TCCTTCATTTAGGATTAGTCCAAATTGGACTAAAACCTGCAACTAGAAATGGGTTAAACACCTCTGCTTTAATTGCTGTTCGTGATAAAAGACACCTAAGGTTTCATGATTCTTTATTAGGGATTGTAGAAACTAGTCTTTGTGATGGACCAATTTATTTTATTTGCTTTCCCAATTTTGTGTTGTCTTTAACAGACATGACCTTAATGCATGCTTTATGCTTAGATATTAGAACCGAAGGGTTTAATATGGCTAGAGAAGCAATAAATGTTATTCTTACATATAGGATGCATTATAAAGTTATGAATTCTGTTTTCCCAAGATGTAAGGAAATTCCTTACGAATTAGGAAAACTACTCTTTTTGTCACTACTTTAGAAAAGAGTAATGTTAAGATTCCCCAAACTATTACTTGGGATCAGGTTAAATTACCTGAAAATTGGCTCCTTGAAGAAGCCATAGAACCGGAAAAACCGGAACCAAGAAAACTTGAAGACATTATAGAACACTTTAATGGTGATGTCGAAACCAAGAAAACTATTACTTAATGTCTTAAGCAAAGAAGATAAAGATTTCGATTCTTTTTATTCAAAAGAAAGTGATTTAAAAAGAAAATGGTTTTCTCTTAAAAGTGAAAAGAGTCAAAACAAATGGTTTTCTCTTTATAAAATTTTTTTGAGAAAAATTAACGGAGAAAATACTCTCGATTTCTTTGAATTTCTTAAGAAAATGTATGCTCTACATGATATGGATTGGGATACGACGAAGGACCCGTTGGATATATTGATCCAAGAACCCCACGTATAATGATTGGCAGCGGATTTCCTTGATTGATAATCTGGTTTGATCCACTTCCAGAGCTTGGAAAACCTCGACCCGTTGGCTATGTAATCAGCCAAGAACCTCGGTATGGTTGAACGCCACAAGAACTTGCTCAAAGTATCTTGATAAGTTCCAAACAAGTGAAAAACTCTACAAAGAGAATTCAACTCACAAGACAAACTCTATTTTCGTATTTGATCAATGATGTCCTCAAATGACATGCTTACAAGCCTATTTATAGGCTAGAATGGACTCATGAAAGTCTCATATCATTAGTACAACTTAAGACCTTTAGAATGACTCATAATAAGTGAAAAGTAACTCCTAACTATTGGTGTGACTTTAGGACATCTAAAGTCACTTATTTAACTCAAAAAGTAACTTAAAAATGACTCTTCATTTTTGCTGCTCCAACTTGGACGAAAATGCATCATTTATCTTCAATTTGGGCCTCCAAAATGTGATATATATTGACTCAAAACTTCATGCATTGGGCTGCCCACTAACTTGAATAATATTCACCATTTGGCCCAATGTTGAATGGTCTTGGAATTGGGCTTTTATTTCATCAACTAAAAGCATCATGGACTCCTTTATCTTCTTAGCTCTAGCTCTTGTAATTGGTCCAGTTTGAATGATTAATGGATCCATCTTCTTGTCCTTGTTGATCAGCTTGGGTGTACCTCCATCATTCCCTTCTTCTTCAAGAGGATTCGTCCTCGAATCTAATTCACCTCTAATTCACCAACATAAGGAGATAAATCAGAAACATTGAAAGTAGCACTTACATTAAACTCACCAGGTAAGTCAAGTTTGTAAGCATTATCATTGACTTTTCCAATCACTTGGAATGGTCCATCTCCTCTTGGCTGCAACTTGGACTTTCTTTTCGAAGGAAATCTCTCCTTTCTCATATGCAACCAAACCCAATCTCCCGGCTCAAAGATGACTTGTTTCCGACCCTTGTTGGCTTGCTTTGCATATTGTTCTGTCCTCTTTTCAATGTTGAGTCTTACCCTTTCATGCAATCTTTTCACCATTTCAGCCTTAGCTTTTCCATCAAGACTTGCACGATCTTCAATAGGTATTGAAATCAAATCTAGTGGACTCAATGGATTGAAACCATACACAACTTCAAATGGGGAAAAGTTAGTAGCAGAATGGACACTTCGATTATAAGCAAACTCAGCAAAAGGTAAGCATTCCTCCCAACTTTTCAAGTTCTTTTTAACTAAAGTTCGTAGTAATTGAGACAAAGTCCTATTAACTACTTCAGTTTGTCCATCAGTTTGTGGATGACAAGTAGTAGAAAACAAGAGTTTAGTTCCCAACTTATTCCACAACACTCGCCAAAAATGACTCACAAATTTAGCATCTCGATCACTCACAATTGATCTAGGAACACCATGCAAACGGACAATTTCTTTAAAGAACAAATCAGCGATATGAGATGCATCATCAGTTTTGTGACATGGAATAAAATGTGCCATTTTTGAAAACCTATCAACAACCACAAAAACTGAATCTCTACCTCTTTTTGTTCTTGGCAAACCAACAACAAAGTCCATTGAAATATCCTCCCAAGGTGCACTAGGAATTGGTGACGGTTTGTACAAACCATGTGGGTGTGATTTAGACTTGGCTTGCATGCAAGTTATGCATCTTTTACAAATTCTTTCAACATCCACACGCATTTTAGGCCAAAAGAAATGTTCAAGCAAAACATTCATTGTCTTATGGACTCCAAAATGACCCATTAAACCACCACCATGAGCTTCACGCACAAGCAATTCACGCATAGAACCTTTAGGAATGCATAATTTGTTTTCTCTAAACAAATAGCCATCATGCCTATAGAACTTGTCAAATGCAGCATGCTCACAAGCTAAATAGATAGAAGAAAAGTTCGGGTCATTATCATACATTTCCTTAATCAACTCAAAACCAAGCAACTTAGAACTCAAAGTAGTGATCAAAATGTACCTCCGAGATAATGCATCAGCCACAATATTTTCTTTTCCCTTTTTGTATTCGATTACATAGGGAAATGATTCAATGAATTCCACCCACTTAACATGTCTCTTGCTAAGCTTACCTTGACCTTTCAAGTACTTGAGAGATTCATGATCCGTGTGAATTACAAACTCTCTAGGCCACAAGTAATGCTGCCATGTTTCCAAAGCTCTAACCAAAGCATATAACTCCTTGTCATACGTTGGATAGTTCAATTGAGCTCCTTTCAACTTTTCGCTAAAGTACGCGATTGGCTTCCTATCCTGAAACAAAACAGCTCCTATGCCTACCCCAGATGCATCACATTCAAGCTCAAACATGTTATCAAAGTTAGGCAAAGAAAGAATTGGTGCAGTTGTAAGTTTTTCTTTAAGGAGATTAAAAGCATGTTCTTGTTTTTCTCCCCAATAAAACCAAACATCCTTTTTCACAATTTCATTCAAAGGTGCAGCAATTGTACTAAAATCCTTGACAAACCTCCTATAAAAACTAGCAAGACCATGAAAACTTCTAACTTGTGCTACATTTTGAGGAATTGGCCATTCTAAAATAGCTTTCACCTTCTCTTTTTCCATTTCAATCCCATTAGCACTTATAACAAAACCCAGAAAAACAACTTTATCCATGCAAAAAGAACACTTTTTGAGATTTGCATACAATGATTCTTTTCGTAAGGTATCCAAAACTGCACGCACATGGTTAAGATGTTCATTCACATTTTTGCTATAGACAAGAATATCATCAAAATAAACAACCACAAATTTTCCAATGAATTTTCTCAAAACATGGTGCATCAACCTCATGAAAGTACTTGGTGCATTAGTTAAACCAAAAGGCATTACTAACCACTCATATAGACCAAATTTTGTTTTAAAGGCTGTTTTCCATTCGTCTCCTTCTCTAATTCGAATTTGATGATAACCACTTTTCAAATCGATCTTACTAAACACAACAGAACCATGCAATTCATCAAGCATATCATCTAGCCTAGGAATAGGATAGCGATACTTTACCGTGATTTTGTTGATTGCTCGGCAGTCGATGCACATCCTCCATGATCCATCTTTCTTAGAAACAACAATTACCGGAACAGCACATGGACTCATGCTCTCACGGATTTTTCCATTGTCCAACAACTCTTGCACTTGCCTTTGAATTTCCTTAGTCTCTTCGGGATTGGCTCTATAGGCTGGTCGATTTGGTAAAACTGCCCCGGGAATAAGGTCAATTTGGTGTTCAATACCTCTTAATGGCGGTAATCCACTTGATTCTTCCACGGGAAAAACATCTTCGAATTCCTGTAAAAGAGACACAAAAGCACTTGGCAAAGAAGTGGTTAATTCGTTAGTGGTAAACAAAGACTGTTTGTACACTAAGATGAAAACACTCTTTTTTTCAACTATTGCACTCTTTATTTCTCTTGCTCCCACATAAAAGTTCTTTTTTTCATTCGGACTCTTTTCACTTGACTCTTTTTCAATGCCCTCACCTTTTTTCCTCTCATTCTTACTTTTCTCTCGACTCTTTTTTTCACTCGACTCTTTTTCAATGCTCTCACTTCTTTTCCTCTCAACCTCACGAGCTCTCCTTGCTTGTGACAATTTTTGTTGGTCCTCTTGAACTTGTTGAGGTGTTAAAGACACAAGCATAATAGACTTGTTGTTGTGCTTGAAGGTGTAGTGGTTGTGAAATCCATCATAAGTCACTCTACGATCAAACTGCCATGGCCTCCCCAAAAGAATGTGAGTAGCATGCATTGGCACAACATCGCAAAGAACATCATCTTTATAATTGCCAATTGAAAACGAAATTAGAACTCGCTTAGTCACTCGAATTTCTCCACATTCATTAAGCCATTGTAGCTTGTACGGATTAGGATGTTTTTCCGTTGTTAAGCTCAACTTTTCCACCATTTCAGAACTTGCAACGTTTGCACAACTACCACCATCAATAATCATTATGCAAAGTTTACCTTGGACCAAACACCTTGTGTGGAAGATGTTCTCCCTTTGCTGATCATCGTTTCTGTTTTGCATGTTTAGAGCCCTTCGAACCACCAAAAGTTCTCCATGTTCTGGTTCAATCTCCTCCAATTGTTTATCCTCCTCCTCCTCATCATCATCTTCACGTTCACTTTCAGATTCTATCTCTCCATTTGGCTTCAAAATCATCACCCTTTTGTTTGGACATTGAGATGCAATGTGTCCAACACCTTGACAACGAAAACATTTGATATCTCTATTTCGAGTAGAAGTAGAAGTAGAAATACCTTTACCCTTCTCAAATTCTTTGGACTTGGATGTCGACGCCTCATTTTGGGGTTTAGAACCTGCCCCAAAATTGGGTTTGGTTGAAGTCCACTCTTTTGTCCTCGAAGAATGAGAACTTGTTGAAAAATTCTTTTGGATTGTTCCCTTCTTCTTCAATTGTCCCTCCACCTTCATGGCCACATGAACCATGTCCTCCAACTCCACATAGTGTTGAAGCTCCACAATGTTTGCAATCTCCCTATTCAGCCCACATAAGAATCGAGCCATAGTTGCTTCTCTATCTTCTTCAACATTTGCCCTAATCATGGCAATCTCCATGTCTTTGTAGTACTCATCAACAGATTTAGTACCTTGTTTCATAGATTGTAATTTTTGATACAATTCACGAAAATAATGAGAAGGTACAAATCTCTTACGCATTATGCTTTTCATTTCTTCCCAAGTCGAAACTGGTCTTCCTCCGTATCGCCTTGTACTAGTTGTCAATTGATCCCACCAAACTATAGCATAGTCAGTGAATTCAATAGCAGCAAGTCTAACCTTTTTCTCCTCGGAATAGTTGTGACATTCAAAGATGAGATCCACCTTTCTCTCCCACTCCAAATAAGCTTCGGGGTCACTCCTTCCTTGGAATGTTGGGATCTTCAGTTTGATGCTTCTCAAATCACCATCCACTTCATTTGTACGCCCTCTTCTACCGTTTCCACGTCTCTCATTTCGATGCCTATATGAAGCATCATCTTCTCCTCCACTCTCTTCCTCCTCGTTATTATTTTCATTTGTTGCCTGAACTTCTAGCCTCTCCAACCGCCCTGAAACACTTTCCAGAATCCGTGCAAACCTTGCAAATTGTTGTTGCATGGCTTTCAACGTAGGATCAACTGGAATATGATCGTCAGTAGAATCCATCCTCACAGTTCACTCGTGTATCACAAAAAATTAAACCTCACAAAACACTCGTGTATATCACTCGTTGGCTTTTACCTCCCCTCAAATAACCTCACCACTCAAGCCTTTTACCACTCTTTCTCTTTTGCAAAGATAACACAAGTAAAAAAATGTCACGACCACAACTTCCTAGTCAAAGAAAGCGCAGCTATTTCGCGACTAAAAATTCTAAACGGTCTCAACACATCATCATAATTACTGAAATTAAGGAAATACTGTCTAAAAGTCATCAAAATAGCAAATTATTACATCAGAGTGAAAAGGGGGACATTGTCTTTACTGAGACAAAGCTAGGTCTATGCAGCGGAAGAGTTCCAAGACAAGTATAACATGTATGGAGACATACTACACTAGCTACCCTTCTTTTATTTCATCTTCAGTCCCAACACCTCCTCTGCCTCGATCGATCAACCTGCACATTTAGGAAAACAATATGCAGGGCTGAGTACTTGATATACTCAGTGGCTTATGCCGAAAACTGTTTTTCTTTTAATTGTCTGCCAAGCTGAGTGAACGCGGGGTTTTTCTGAAAACAGTCCCGGTCACTAAAATCTGTTATTTCTTTCTGAAATAGACTGCAGTCTTTTAACTTTCTGATGATATACCATATCTCCATGCGTGAATCAGGAATGTGGCCACATTCCACGATCACAGGGCCGTCCAACCTGGCGCTAGTTCATGACCCCTGGACCGGCCAACCTGGCGCTAGCTCACGGTCCGTATGTGTACACTAGTCCGAGTAGGATTTACAGACCTACTGGAACCCGAATTCGATTTAACTGGGTTGGCATAGCCAACAGATAGGCAATCATAAAACAAAACATGGCATGACAACTCATTCAAATAATCATGTTTTCACATAAAAAATACTTTAAAAGAAGGAAGAGAAAGCCCACACCTCAATTGCTTAACTCTTGCAAAATAGGTGCTTTCCCCTGTTCTGAGATTATGCGTCGAACGACGACGTTCCTTTACAAAATTAATATATTTAAATTAGACCTCAAAAATCTTGCATGAATGCATGCCTAAGCGTGTGCTTATTATTTTAATTTCTGCCTTCTAAAATTAGAAGTCTTAAATCTTTAAATCGGTGATTTAATTTGTTCTGTAACCGGCTGACCCGTTCGGTATTAGAATTCTCGGATTATCTTAAGTATTTTAAGAAATACTTTCTGTGACTATTAAAGTCCGCTTTAATTATTCACTGGCTTTTATTTCACTCACGGCTTATAAGTTCTTTTCTTCCGTGGCTTAGGAAATAATTTCCATTATACTTGAAAAGAGGCTCTTCACTAAAAGTATTAAACCAAGAACTAATTTCTTAAGTCCAGCAAGGAGTTTACTTAATCTGGGCCAAGGTATTATTTCATTAAGCATTTTCGGTCCAGCTTAACTAATTGGCCCAATTCTTCTCTTCTTCTCCTTTAATCTGGCCCAGCTTAATTAATTCCAGGCCCAAGTGATGAATAGTGGAAAAGGCCCAAATACCCCCTTCACCAACCATCGTCACTATCTCTCTCTCATTTCTCAAAAATCCCCAAATTGAAAATGAGGAACCCTAGCCCCCTTTCTCTCCTTCCTCTCGGCGATTTCGCACCCCGCCACCTTCAGCGCTCCTCGCCGGCGTGTGAGGAACCGGAGTCAGCCCATTTCTATTCCGTTCCTCTCCGCATCGCACGACCGCTCCCACCCTCTGTCTCCTACTCGGCAAGAAGGGGTCTAAAATTCGGAAACCTGGGGAGGTGGAGGACTCGTCGCTGTCTAACCGGCGACCCACTACCCACCATCTCTTCCCCCTTTGAGGCATAACCTTGTACGGGCAATCTTGACGACGTTTCGTTCGCGGAGGGGTCACCCGTGGAGGGAAGACGTCGTATTCTCCGTCCTTCAGCGGCATCCCTCGGTCCACGCTGCCGTCGCCTCCATCTTCCTCCCTTCGGCGACGCTGGACCCCTCGGCTTAGGGGTGACACGCAGACGGCGGTTCTGCCGCTGCGGAGACCCTCGTAGCAGTGCGCCGTTTAATCAGGCAGTCGCCTCGCCGAAGCTAAGTTCCTACTAGTTATCTTCTTTCTCTTGTCATAGTCTAGTCCTAGTTCGCGTTTGAAAAGCAATGTGGTTGTGCTTCTATGTGACTGATTCTGTGTGGAAGACACCATTCCATGGTTCCTTTCCTCCAGTCTCAAAAGTGCTACACTACCCTAGACATGCATCCTAATGAGGCTGGGGTATGTGCAAGGGAGGTTTACTGATTTCTCAGATTCTCATGTTATCATAAATCGTTTCCATGTTTTGTTTCTATCATGCTCGAATGATGCCATTAAACTTGAGATTTAAGCTGATGGGTGTTACCTTTCCCTTGTAACCCCGCTGAACTTGCTAAGCTACTCCCTTCCTTGGTCTTGACCTCTCTTGCTCCTCCGCTTGCTGCTCCGTTTAGTAACTAGTTTGTTGTGTGGTGGGGGATGGAACTGAGGAGGAGATTGGCATATTTATGCACAGCTTGTAACTGAAAGCTGCACAATGACTGAGGTACTTGGCTGACCTTGCAGCATTCTTTAACTGATTTTGGTGTTTTGTGCTGCCTTGTACTCTGATTCATTCATGAATTTTGTCTTCTTTTGCAGGTGCACACTAGAGGTGGCACTGTGGGGGCTGACTTTCCGGACTATAACCGGTTTGGGTAGGGAAAGCAAGGGCTGTTATCTGCAGCTTTGCAGAGTATTAGCTGGAGGGGAGCCTGCTGGCTGGAGTTTGCTTCTTTCGGTCCAACACTCACTCACATTTCTGCAAGGTATTGTTTCCCCTTCCCTTTCTTAGTACACTTCTCTTGTTGTCTCTGTAAACGATTGAGGAGATCTAACGGCTGTTGAAACGAGTTGTCATAACAGCCGAGCTCTTCTTCATGTTTTGATCTTTCTCTCCAGATCACGGAGTTGCCGAGCTTGGTGCCGAACTGCCGAGCTTGGTGGCGAACTGCCGAGCTCGGTGCCGAACTGCCGTGCTTGGTGGCGAACTGCCGAACTCGGTGCCGAACTGCCGTGCTTGGTGGCTGCTCGTTTGGCTGGTGTGAGCCGTGGAGTGCAGGGATAAAGCAACCTCTTACCTTTCTTTTTTTTTCGGTAAGTTTTGGTCTTCAAAGCTCAAAGTAGGTTTGTTCCTTATCCTTGCTTACTTTGCCAACTAAAAGCTTTAGTGTCTTATGTAACCTCTTGTTTATCTTGTTGTTTTCTGGCAGGGACAAGAGGCTGACTCTTCTCGGTTGCTGTCTCGTCTGTTCAGCCCAACGGGCCATCGGAAACTGGGCCGAAACCATGCTAGAAGAAGGGCCCGAAGCTAGTAGTTTCATTTGTAAAGAGATAGGGTTTCTATTTGAAATTCTCTCTTTTTCTTAACATGTAAAAGTTTATTGGTGTGTATTTAATTCCAAACACTTGAAATTTGGTGGCTTTGAAATTTCTGAAGTTGTACTTGTACCCTTATTCAAGAAATAAAAATACTCTTTCATTCGTCAATAAAAGTTCTAGTATTTTATTTCATAATTCCCGAGAAATCTAAGTCTCGGCTATTACATTCTACCCCCCTTAACAAAAATTTCGTCCCGAAATTTTGTCTCAGTTAGGTAAAAAGCTGTGGGTACTTCTCTTTCATCTGGTCCTCGAGCTCCCACGTCGCCTCCTCGCGGCCGTGATGCTTCCATAGGACTTTCACTGTTACAATATTCTTATTTCTCAACTCTTTAACTTTTCTGTCCAGAATTGCTTCTGGCTTTTCTTCATAGCTCAAATCTGGTTCTAACACCATTTCTTCTTGGTGCACTATGTGTTTGGGGTCAAACACGTACTTTCTCAACTGTGATACATGAAACACATTGTGAACATTCCCGAAACTTGGCGGGAGCGCTAATCTGTACGCCACAGGGCCGACTGTTTCTAGGATCTCATAAGGTCCGATAAAACGCGGTTTCAGCTTGCCCTTGACGCCAAATCTGGTTATCCCTTTTGATGGGGATACTTTCAGAAAGACCTTGTCTCCTGCTTTAAACTGTAAATCCGTTCTGCGAGCATCTGCATAGGATTTCTGTCTATCTTGAGCTTCCTTGATTCTCCCTCGGATTTGTCGGACAATTTCTATCATTTCCTCTACCGAGTCCGGTCCGAGAATCCTTCTCTCACCAACTTCATCCCAGTAAAGTGGTGATCTGCACTTTTTCCCATATAATGCCTCGTATGGAGCCATGTCAATAGTTGCCTGGTAACTGTTATTGTAGGCGAACTCTATAAGTGGAAGTACTGACTCCCAGCTCACTCCACGGTCGAGCACTACAGCTCTTAACATATCTTCCAATGTCTGGATCGTCCTTTCGGACTGTCCGTCCGTCTGTGGATGGAACGCTGTGCTGAAATTCAGCTGAGTGCCTAACTCTCGCTGTAGGCTTATCCAAAATCTAGAAGTAAATTTTGAATCTCGATCTGAGGTGATCGTTACTGGGACACCATGTAAACGTACGATCTCTTGCACGTAAATCTGTGCCAACTTGTCTGAACCGTATGTGATACGAATTGGTATGAAATGAGCACTTTTGGTGAGGCGATCGATTACAACCCAGATGGCCGTGTTTCCCCGTTGTGATTTTGGCAATCCTGTCACAAAATCCATTGCTATATGCTCCCATTTCCATTCTGGAATCTCGAGAGGCTGCAACTTTCCATAGGGTCATTGATGCAAAGCTTTCACTTGCTGACAAGCCAGGCATTTTTCCACAAATGACGCTATGCTTCTCTTCATGCCATCCCACCAAAATTGCTTCTTCAAGTCCTGATACATCTTCGTACTTCCAGGATGGGCAGTATAGGGTGTCTCATGAGCTTCACTCATGATCTCATTTCTGAGTGTCTCCTTATTGGGTACGCATAATCTCCCTTTGAAAGTGAGAGCATTATCCGCCTCTTCGTGGTAGTATTCCCCTTTTCCCGTCCTTACTCTGAGACGGATCTTTTCTAGAGCGTCATCGTCTCTCTGGGCTTCCACAATTCTGGCTCTTAAATCTGGTTCTATGACCAAGGTGGATATTCTGCTGTCCACTGTCTCCGGGGCTCTTACTATTTCCAGCCGCATCTTGGCGAATTCCCGGATAAGCTCTTCCTCTTGTGTGAGGAAAACAGCTGCTTGAGGCGCTGTCTTTCTGCTCAAAGCATCTGCTACTACATTGGCTTTGCCTGGGTGGTAGTTTATACCACAGTCGTAGTCCTTGACTAGTTCCAGCCATCTGCGCTGTCTCATATTCAGATCTTTCTGTTCGAAAAAGTATTTGAGACTCTTATGATCTGTGAAGATCTCACACCGAACTCCGTAGAGGTGATGTCTCCAAATCTTCAGCGCATAGACCACTGCTGCTAATTCCAGATCGTGCGTCGGATAGTTCAACTCGTGCGGCCTCAATTGGCGTGACGCATATGCTATCACCTTACCCCTCTGCATCAGCACGCACCCGAGTCCGACCTTCGATGCATCTGTATACACCACATAGTCGACTCCCGCCTCTGGTACGGCTAGCACCGGCGCTGTGGTCAACTTTTCCTTAAGCAATTGGAAACTTGCTTCACATTCTGGGGTCCAGTTGACTTTAACTCCTTTCTTGAGTTGTTGAGTCATCGGCCTTGCTATTTTAGAAAACCCCTCAATGAATCTTCGGTAGTATCCTGCCAGTCCTAGGAAACTTCGAATTTCATTGGGCGTTGCTGGTGACTGCCAACGTTGCACGGCTTCAACTTTAGCGGGGTCTACTCGGATCCCTTCTGCTGTCACTATGTGTCCAAGGAAATTCACTTCATTGAGCCAGAACTCACACTTGCTGAACTTAGCATAGAGTTTCTCGGCTCTTAACGTTTCCAAGGTGGCTCTCAAATGTTCCTCGTGTTCCTTTTCGTTCTTCGAATAGATGAGCACATCATCTATGAAGACCAGAACGAACTTGTCCAGGTACGGGTGGAACACGCGGTTCATTAGGTCCATGAACACAGCTGGAGCATTGGTAAGCCCAAAAGGCATTACCGTAAATTCATAATGGCCATATCTGGTGCGGAACGCAGTCTTTGGTATAGAACGTTAGAATTGTAAGTTAGAGAGAGACGCTCTCCCTTCTCTCTAGAATCCCCCACCACGTTTTGAGTTCCCACATCGCCGCCTACCCCATTCTCACTCGGCTCACCACTGTCGACGGTCCCCCTCACGCCCCCGCTCCACCAGCCACCCACCACCCTCCCGACCTCGGACTCTCACCAACCAACCCACTCCTTTGGCTAAGGCACGAACAAAGCTCCGGAGCGGCTGGTGACTCGACTCACTCTCTCGATCATGCCGGAGCTCCTGCCGGATCCCCCCCCGGAGTCCGAAGAACCGCGCACCATCTCGGACCAGCTAATGGTCCTCCGGTCGGCCGAGGATCCTCTCTCGGACCAGCCAATGACTTTCACGTCGGAGGAGTCTCCCTCCATAATTTTTCCCTGCAAGAAAGTGGCGAGGAAAACTTTGAAAATGAAGGTGAAGGCACGGAAAAGTACACCAGCCCCTCCCACCAAAGGCACTGGTCGGAAAAGGTTCGTACCCTCACCGATGCCGGAGGACAAGCAACTTAGGAAGAAGATTGATTTCGGGGCCGAAGGGAGCTCGCCGGTCGGAAGTCCAAAATGCAAAGGCCCCATCTTCCCGACGTCGATGGAGCCCTCCCCTAATCCCAACGGTGAAGATGAAGCTAAGATTAATGAAGAACTTGCCGGCGCCAGAACTGTTGGCAACGCTCCGGCCGATGACCTTGCGGCCGGCGCAAACGCGGGGACCGGTGACGGAGGAGAGCACAACCCCCCACATGATGGCTGCTCGGAGAGAGATGGCTCTAGCATGGGTCAAAAGGCCTTGGTGGACGCGATAGTCAACTTGCCCGAAATGGGCACAACAACAAAATCACTTTTCGAAAGTTCCTTGGCGCCTTGCCACTTCGGAACACCACGTGATGCTGGCCCCAATGCATCCGTTGAGCCCCCAAAACAACAAAAATCTAGCTCCTTTTTGCAGCAACCCAACTTCCCCGAATTGGCTTGGAGACCAAAACCTCCTTCCGAAAGTGGGCTAACTCCTTTCCGTCCCAAGAGCTCACGTGAGACGATTGTCGTGGAGGCCCCAACGCAACCAACAAAGGCCGAAATCATCCACTTAGCCGCCTTGGACTCGGCGGAGATGCTAGACACATTGGTTGCGCAACCTCTCATTACGGCCGGTCACAAACCACTGGAGTTCCCCCTAAACTCTTCGGGATGCATGCAAAGTGTCACACACACACCTCGGGATGGGAATGAACCCTCTCTTGAGGACTTTCCCCCTCTCGAACGAGGACGAACTAGCAAGCTCCGAGCTACGTTTGAGGCTAGTTCGGAACATTACAGTGCGGAGCTCGGCCAGCCGCGACCGAAGTCGAACCCTAACGTCTACCGAGAAAAGCCTTTTATCGAGACGACGAACAAGACCACGCCTAGTGCCGAGATGGTTGCAGTGACAAGAGACGCACCAACACCCAACGATACGCCTATGGATGATGCCGAACAGATCCTCACCGAGAAGGAAAAAGCCGAGAAGATCCACACCGAGAAAGAAAAAGCCGAAAAGCCGAGAATGGAAAAGCCGAGAAGGGCACACAACGGCAACGTAGGTGCCGAGAAGATCCACACCGAGAATGGAGAAGCCGAACTCAACAATCCGAAGAGAAATGGAAACACACCTAAGTCCGCGACGGATGCCGCAACACAAGGGCCGAATGTAGTTAATCAACTTGGGGGGGTAGAAGCTACACCGGGGCCCTCGCCGTGGCCGAAATCGATGGCGGACTTGCTTAAGGGTACCCCGTCGGGCTTGGCGAGTAACACTCTACAAGGCCGGGGTGAAGGCGCCGCAAGCCACCCCGGTCGGCCGAAAACGATGGCGGACATGCTCAAAGGCTCGACTGACCCTACCGGCCCCCAAGCCTTTGAACCGGATAAGCTCCAGAACATTGGATTTGCTTCAGTGTCCGACGGCATCCCGGCCATTTACTTCTCCGGAGCGGAAACTCAAAAGCTTGCTGAGAGCATGGGACACGCCATTGTGGGTAAGTTCTCTCACTCTATCCCTACGGGACTGCAAATCCAAAAGACCCTCGATAATATTAAACTTCGGTGTGGATTTAGTTGGAAGTACATTAATGCTAAACATATTCTCATTCAATGCGAGGACTTGGCGGACTATGCCCGAATCCTTGGAGGCCCAAGGGGTACGCCCGTTTGGCTCATTGACCGACACCCGATGAGGGTCTTCAAATGGTCCCCGGACTTTGATGCTTACTGCGAGTCCCCCATTGCGGCAATTTGGTGCAACCTAATTGGCCTCCCCATTCATCTTTTCGACCAATCCGCCTTATTCGCCATCGGCAAGCTTCTCGGCAATCCAATACAAATTGATCGAGCCACGGCAAACAAGACTCGGCTTTCATTTGCCCGAATTTGCGTCGAGATAGACATCACAAAACCACCTACCGAAGAGATAATCCTCGATCTTGGTGGGCGAGAAACGGTGCAGCGAGTCCGATGGGATAAGATACCATCATATTGCCGAGAATGCAAACATGTCGGCCATGCAAGTGAGGTGTGCTATGCGACGGGCAAGAAGGAACGGCCGCCAAAGAGAAACTACCACAACGGCCCGCCAAAACAGCCACAACCCGAGAGACAGACCGAGAAGGGGAAGCAAGATATGGGGAAGAATGCCTCCAGCTCCAACGAATGGAAACATCAGGGGAAGAAGCAAGGCAAGGCCGGTGATCGACCAAACAATAACAAAACAAATGGGGAGGACTCCGGTGACACTTCCTGGGAGGGACCGAACTCCAAGGGTGACTCTACTTTGGGGAGCGGACCGAGCTCCGGAACTCAGATTGCCGGGCTCATTGCCGGGATCGAGATTGGGAAGTCCCCACCGAACCGGGGGAATCCATTGCATCCCACCACCGAACCACCAACACCACGTGGGAACATGGACGTGGAGTGGGGCTCCCCCAATGCGAGGAGCTTGGTCTCACCAGTTCGGCGAGGGAATCCGAGAGGAGGCGCGCGCCATGCTTTGACAAGGGGGCGTGGGTTCTTCTCGGCAAAGAACCACATGAGCACTAACCAATATTATACTCTCATGGAGAACGGAGAATTTGATGTTGAGAATTGTGGGGATGCGGACGAAGACCTTATGGAATTGCACGTGGGGGCCGAGAAGTTAGGAGGCAACAGTTCGGCCGAGGACGCCGAGGAGGTCGCTCCGAACAATGAGCAACACCGTACTGACTATCAAGGAGGGCCTTCAACCTCTTTGGGTACGCACCCTTCTTGTTAATAATGTCGTACAATCTCATGTTTTGGAACGTGAGGGGGATCGCGAATGCGCCCACTCAAAACGTTCTGAAAAGACTAATTGGTTGTCATAATGTTTTATTTCTTGCAATAATGGAACCGCTCACACAACCGGACCCGGACCGTTTCTCTAAGGCCTTGGGGCTGTCCTTCATTGGTTCGAACACGAACGAGAAGATTTGGATGTTTGCGGAAGAGGGGTCCACTTTTGATATTGAGGTTGACTCGGAACAAATTCTTCACGGGTACCTCAAATCCCACCGCCTTGCTAGGCCGGTGGCCATCTCAGCCGTGTACGCCAAATGTACAAGGGCTGAAAGACATCACTTATGGGACAAGATGAGAGAGATTGCCGGGCATCTTGAGGGAACACCTTGGATCATCGGTGGCGATTTCAACACCATGCTATCTCACCAAGACAGAGTCGGAAGTGATACCAACCGGCAAGCCGAGATGGTAGATTTTGCGGAGGCAACGGAAGATTGTAGGCTGCTCGACCCTGGTTTTGATGGAGCGGCATTCACTTGGGCCAAGAATGGCCTTTTTGAAAGGTTGGATAGAGTGCTTGTCAGCGAGGATTGGACTAAGACCTTCGAGGCTACTCGGGTTACGAACCTCCCCCGGATTGCCTCGGACCATGGACCAATTCTTGTCAGGTGCACGAAGATGAACACATCCGCTGGAGCCAAGGCTTTCAGGTTCCAGAACATGTGGATCCGACATGAAGGATTCATGGCCGTAGTGCAAAAAGCATGGGAGGAGCCCACGGGGGCGGGTGGAATCCTAAACATTCAAATCAAGCAGGCCAGAGTTAAAAAGGCCCTTAAGAAGTGGAACAAAGAGGTTTTTGGAAACATCCATGCTAATCTAAAAGAAAAGGAGGAAGAAATTGCTCTGGCCCAATCTTGTTTCGAAGCAAGGCCGACTCCGGATCACAGGACAGCGATCAACAAACACATTGCCGAGTACATCCTTTTGCTGAGAATGGAAGAAGATTTTTGGCGACAGAAGGCAGCTTTGAGGTGGCTTGCCGAGGGAGACAAAAATACCCGGTTCTACCAAAGCTGGGTGAAACAAAAGAGGGTTCGTCTCCGCATCCATTCAATACGTGTCAATGGGCAGGAGCTCACCGAGGAAGCCGAGATTAAAAAGTCCGCAGTGGAGTTCTTCCAACAACTCCTTGCCCCCAACAATCCGACACTTGAAGATCCAGACCTCGACCTAATCCAGCAGGTCCACTCAGCCGAGCAGTTCGCTGACATCGCAGATGCTCCAAGTGCGGACGAGGTCAGGAGTGCCACCTTTTGCATTTCCGGAGATAGTGCACCCGGACCCGACGGCTTCTCGGCCACCTTCTATCAAGCCTGCTGGCCCATTGTGGGGCCGGAGGTAGTGGAAGCAATCAGACAGTTCTTCAGAGGGGCCTTCCTGCCGAGGAGCATCACGGCCACAAGCATAGTCCTTATCCCAAAGAAGGCATCGCCGGAGTCATGGACCGACTACCGACCCATCAGTCTCTGCAATGTTTTAAACAAGATCATTACCAAGGTACTCACCTCTCGTCTCTCTCCTTTCCTCCCACAGGTCATCTCCCCAAACCAAAGTGGATTTGTCAAAGGTCGGCTCCTTAACGACAACGCACTTCTGGCCCAAGAGATGTTCCATGAGCTTGCTAGATGCTCCCCAGCACCTAATGTGGCAGTAAAGATTGACATGGCTAAAGCCTATGATAGGGTCCAATGGCCATTCCTCTTCAAAGTTTTACGCCGTATGGGTTTCCCGGATTCATGGATTTCACTTATGGAGAGGTGTATTGGGTATTGCTGGTTCTCGGTCCTTGTTAACGGGGCACCCTCGGGCTTCTTTAGATCAACTCGAGGACTTCGGCAAGGAGACCCGATCTCCCCCGCTCTGTTCGTAATCGCGGCGGACTACCTGTCCCGAGCATTAGATAAGCTCATCCTCGGTCAAAAGGACATGACGTTCAAAGCCTCCCGGAGATGCATGGAGATCAGCCATCTAGCCTATGCGGACGACATTATCATCTTCACTCAAGCGGCGGCAAATCCTATGCGCCGGCTAAGAGCCTGTCTCGAAAAATATGAAAGAGTCTCCGGCCAACAAGTCAGCCTCGCCAAGAGTAATTTCTATATTGCCGAGGCCCATGAACATTGGGCAAACTCGATCCAGGCGGAAGGAGGCTTCTCTAGAGGGGCCTTTCCTTTTCTCTATCTCGGAGTCCCTATCTATCGTGGTGCCAAACGCACGGACATGTTCCTCTTTCTACGGGAAAAGATTGCAAGAAGGATCTCAGGATGGGCACACCGTCACCTATCCTTTGGAGGAAGGCTTACGTTGATTAAGAGCACTCTTGAAGCGATCCCCTTGCACATCTTTCAAGCCGTCGAGCCCACGGCCGGTACCCTCAAGCAACTTGATCAACAAATGGCCCGATTCTTTTGGGGGTCTACGAATGAAAAGAAGCGGACCCATTGGATTGGATGGGAACAAATGTGCCGGCCCACTGATGAAGGAGGCCTTGGGATCCGAAAAACTATGGAGGTCCTCCGCGCCTTCAATATCAAACTTTGGTGGCGATTTCGGGAGCAAAACTCCCTTTGGGCAAGATACATGATGGCAAAATATTGCTCCAACTCCACACCGCTCACCTTGAGATTGCCGAGCAGGAGTAGCCCTACGTGGAGAAGGCTCTCAAGAGCATGGCCCCTCGCGCAACCGCACATGAGATGGCTAGTGGGACAAGGGGACATCTACTTCTGGGATGACATTTGGCTTGGCAATAGCCCTCTGAGGGAACTTAGTCTTGATGATAGGGGAAGACCAACCACCCGGGTCTCGGAGTTCATTACAAATGGTGGTTGGGATGTGCCCAAGCTTCAACTCCTTCACAATCAGGCCGGCCTCCCTCAGCATGTTATCGATGGCATCATTAATACACCGATCCTCCATGACGAACAGGATATCCCGAGGTGGAACCTCTCTAAGCATGGGGAATTCACGGTGGCTTCGACATGGGACACACTTCGAGGACGAAACCCGATCATCCATGGTTTGGGGGACGTTTGGAAGGTAGGCCTCACCAACTCAATAGCCATCTTTATCTGGAGGCTTCTCTCCAATCGGGTGCCGGTTGACACGAAACTTCAGTGGCGGGAGATTGAGCTAGCCTCTAAGTGCCAATGCTGCCCCCACAGACCGAACACTGAGTCACTCCAACACCTCTTCATCCAGGGATATGGAGCTCGCAGAGTATGGAGTGAGTTCGACGGCTGGTTGACAGGCCCGTTCCCATGCATCCATATCAATGACACAATCCCTACGAGAATCGAAGTGTGGGCGCGAAGGTGCCAACAGCCGAACAAGAAACATCTTAGCCGAGCCACTCCATACCTCATCCTTTGGTTTATATGGTCGGAGAGAAACAGGAGCCGCCACCAAGGCACACAGTTTAAACCACAAAACGTGGTATGGCAGGTCCACATGTTCATTCGAAATGCTATGTCTAATGGAAGCTTGAAGCCGAAACATTGGAAGGGAGTTAAACTTGGAATCAATATTCCTCAACAAGCGGCGGCAATCAGGGCGCTACCCCTAGCCATGGCAATCAAATGGAACCCCCCGGATCAGCCGTGGATAAAGCTCAACACGGATGGCTCCTATAATGAAGCGAACGGCAGTACAGGGGCTGGCGGGATTATTCGAGACCACTCGGGTAAGATGCTCGTCGCCGTCAGCACACCCCTTGAAGCCCACTCGGCGTTAGAAGCGGAGCTGTTGGCCATGATTCACGGGCTAAATATAGCCAAGGAATTCGGCCTACCAATCTGGATTGAGTCAGATGCAGAGCAAGCAATCAAACTGGTCAATGGGACGGGATGGGGGCCGGCACTCGCTCGGCAAGCGGTGGCGCAACTAACCATTCTCAAACGCCAACTCAAATTCCGAGCCACCTTCATACACAGGGAGGGGAACAAAGCGGCGGACTTCCTTGCGAAAATGGGGCTAGTCCAAAACAGTGGCCTACGAATGCACTACAACTCAGCACCGAGAGAACTATTGGACTTGGTTAGATTGGACGAGATGGGAGTGTCGCACATCCGAAACCTAGACGGGGACGGGCATCAAAGTTGATCATGAGACGATGGGAGATTATAGTGACTAGCTTTGTGGTTAATTGTATTTTGGAAAGGAGTATGATGAGGTCCGAACCTTGTGGGATCGGACCGCATACTACTCTTGATTTTGTTACGGCACACCACTTTTGGGTGTGGCCACGCCTTGTAATTATCTCCTTTGGAAATATAGGGATGAGGGACCCACGAACCCTCCACCGTAGAGGTGTTTGATTAAAAAAAAAAAAAAAAAAAAAAAAAAAAAAAAAAAAAACGCAGTCTTTGGTATATCGTCTTGTCGAACTCTCAACTGGTGATAACCCGATCTCAAATCCATCTTCGAGAACACTCCAGCTCCTTGCAGCTGATCGAAGAGGTCGTCGATTCTCGGTAAAGGATACTTGTTCTTGAGGGTTATTTTGTTCAGCTCTCGATAGTCGATACACATCCTTAAGGTGCCATCTTTCTTCTTTACAAAAAGTACTGGTGCGCCCCACGGCGACACACTGGGTCGAATGAAGCCCAGGTCTAGTAGTTCCTGTAATTGCATTTTGAGTTCCTCTAACTCCCTTGGTGCCATTCTGTAAGGCGCCTTTGATATTGGAGCTGATCCTGGTTCCAGATCGATGCTGAACTCCAATTGCCTGTTTGGTGGCAAGCCTGGTAGCTTTTCTGGGAATACATCAGGATATTCTCGTACTATTGCCACGTCCTCAATTTTCTTGTCCTTTTTCTCTTCTTCGTTCAAAAAGACGAGGTATGCAGGGCATCCTTTCCTCATCATGGTTGTTGCTTGCAGGGCAGAAATAATCGATTTTCGTTTCCTCATGGAGATCCCATGAAACATTACGGGTTCTGTCCCAGGGTATTGTAGCGCTATCTGTCTCTCCTTACAACGGATTGTGGCGTAGTTCTCGGCTAACCAATCCATTCCTAGTATAATGTCGACGCTCCACATCAACATCACATGTAAGTTATGAGCTACTAGGTTCAGGTTTCCCATGGAAAATTTTATGTTTGAGCACGTTCGTGTGATATCTATCAGGCCTCCTACGGGTGAGGACACCCTCATACTATGTTCCATCACGTCCGTAGGCAAGTTCAAAGTATCCACACAAGATGTTGATATAAAGGAGTGTGATGCACCGGTATCAAACAAAAGGGCGATTGGTACGTTGAGGAGAGTTCCCATACCTGCCAAATTGCCTTGCTCCCGTTTCCCTTCCTCGGCCCTGGCCTGCTTCTGCTGCAGTGCGAAGGCTCTTGCCTGTGGGGGAAGTCTCGGGCGTAGCTGTCGCTGAGGACGTGGTGCAGGGAGCATCGCCTTCTCTCTCCTTGGTTCAACCTGGAGTGCCCGCAGTTGCGGACGCTGTCCTCCCATTCCAGTCGCCTTGCTCGGGCAGTTTCTGGCAAAATGTCCCTTCTGCCCGCAGTGGAAACATCCACCAGTCCCGGCCTTACACTCGCCGTCATGTCTCTTCGAGCATCTCGCACATAGAGGTGCCTGGGCTCCGCGCTCCGCAGCTGGAGTCGGGGCAGTTTGGTACCAACGGTTCTGCTGTGGCTTAGGGGCAAACTGTGGTTTCTTAGCATCAGTCGGGACTCGGTCTCCTTCCCATTTCCTCTTTTCTCGAGGGGACCGCTGCTGTGGCGGCGGTGGAGCAGTGGTGACATGTGTCGTCGGCCTCTCTTTGGGCATAGCTGCCTCAATGTCCAGGGCCCGGCCCAATGACTCGACATAAGACAGACCTCCATGACTGGCCAGAGCCATTCTTATTTCCGATCTCAGGCCAGTACAAAACTTTTCGGCCATTTTCTCGTCCGTGTCTACTAGTTCAGGCGCATAGCGTGACATGTCACAGAATAACCTATCGTACTCGGTCACTGTCATCTTTCCCTGTTTCAAACTGTAAAACTCCACCTCTTTGGCCTTGCGGTAGCTCTTGGGGATGTACTTGCCGTACAGCTCATTCTTAAACTCCTCCCAGGTCAGGTGCTCCAACTGTTCGCGAGTCATAACCTTTCGCCTAGCTTCCCACCAGAAGTCGGCGGACTCAACCAGCTGAAACTTCACACATGAGAGTCGCTCTCTGTCGGTGCACCGAAGAAAATCAAAGATGCGCTCGATCGCACGTACCCAGGTCTCTGCTGCAGCAGGATTCCCCAGACCATTGAACACAGGTGGGTTCTGTTTGAGAAATGTTTCTTCCACTCGCCTCTCCGGCACTGCAGGAGGCGGTGGTGGAGGAGGTGGCGGTTGTGCTCCTGCTCCCCCAGCCTGGTCTCTCCTAGGTATCTGCTCTGGTACTTGCGCGTACCTTCTCGGCCTGCCTGCTTGTCTTCTGGGAGGCATTCTGTTTATAACACGATATCAGTACTAGTTATTCACTTTCATCAATACAGAGTTCATATTTCCTTAGGATTCGTTTCACAACCCATGCATTCTCTCTCATGCATATGTTTAACAAAATCAAATAGGAGTCACAAAGTGGTACATCATATGCATTCATCATAAAGTGGGCAAATTGCCTCTCACGAGGTCTTAATATCTTTTACATATGACATCACTGCAGTTCTTACAAAAGAAAGGGAAACTAATCTACTACGCTAGCACGGCTATGACCCGTCTGACCGAGCCCTACTCCGAGTCGCTGCTGATCCATACCGGGTCGCCGTGGCTCGTCCCTGGGAAGGGCATCTCAAGTGGTGACCACAGCTCCTCCTCGTCCTTGGGAATGGCGACAGGCTGTGGAACTACTGGGGTCACATAAGGCGCCACTGGTATGTTGGGATCGGCGGCAAAGTTGGGATCCACGTACTTCGCGTATAGATATAGGCTCCCGTAGAAAGCCTGGTCTACCGGATGGAGCGGCAGCTGCGGCTCCTCAGGATAAGGCTCCACAGGGGGCGGAGGAATCTCTAGTGGAGGCTCAAGAGGCTGTGGTGGTCTGGTATCTGTCATCAGGTCCGTGAGGCCGCCAGTCTGTGGCTCCTCGTCGTCGTCATCATCCCCCACCATATCCTCCTCGGGATCCTCTTCCTCTGGATTCTCCTCTTCCGGATCCTCCTCGGGATCCTCGTTGCTCTCTCCACCTCCTGTGCCACTCTCCATCGGCTCAAACTCGTCGCCGGACTCCGACACATCTCCTATCTCTGCCCTACTCCTGCGACGGCCGGGAACTCGGGACGACTGTCCCTCCTCAAATACCCCGTCTGCCGCCCGCATCAGGGCCAAAGGTGGCAGGCTACGGAACCGCTCACTCCCCGGGGCCTGCATGTCTGGCGGGGGCCCGTTCCCAAAGTGGAAACACCCTGCCGAGACTGCACTCAAGAAGCCCGGCATGTCTCCTATCGGCTCATAGGTCGGAGGCCGCGAAGAAGTGTACAACTGGGCTGTGGTTGCCATCCACCCCTGCCACTCCGGTGGGAACAACTCCACCAGTCTCATGATGCCCTCGTAGGGTTTCACCCCATGCCAATTCGCCTCCTCCCATAGCTTACCATAATGGGCGACGAATTCGGCGAGAGTGTCCCCGTGGCAACGCCGGTACGTCCTGTAGTAACGTACCACCGCATCTGGATCAGCACCTGTCCGGAGTGGGCGTCGGTGGGTAAAACGCTGTCGTGCCATCTCTACATAAAAGAAGAAAAGCCCTCAAAACGGCTCGTAACTGAAAGTATGCATATACAAGTATGCGAAAAGCTGTAAAAGATGGTATGAACTGAGTCGTTGTCTCTCGAAGAGGTCGTACTAGATTTGTCTGTGGCTATGTCTCATAACCGGCTGGTATACACATATATCTATATGTGTACTATCTGTATGCTCAAAGGAATGGACTTCCTTTCTTTGCTGTCTATTGATATTGCAACGATACTTTCTGGTTCGTTGTTGATTGATTTTTTTTTTTGAAATTCTGTGGAATTAGGGGTTCTCCCTAACTGATGAGTTCAGTTGGTCTCGTCGCCGTGGAAGGCGGTAACAAGTTCTCATTCTGCTAATACTTGATTCTGCATGTCTCACCTAAGGTACTTCTCTAAAGCACTCTAGGTTCACATACATAGTCCCCATGACATCTATACATTCATGTCAAGCTCATAAAACACAGATACAGTAAGCATATCTCATGCAAAGTATCAGCTATCACGTTGCATCTTGCAAGCATTTCAAATAAACATTTTCGTTCCCATGAGGGCTGTGAAAATTATTCTCTTTTTCTGGAAAAAAAAAAACTTAGAAAATTTCATTTTCTTTCTCAAAATGGAAAAATATTTTCTTTCTTCAGAATTCTCTTTTCTGGACGAGCGGGCGTCGACCCCTGTTTCTGGTGCAGTTGATCGTGTCGAGCTGAGGTGTTGGGATCTTGTACTGATCATTCTATTCACTTTCTAGCCTAGTGCTACTGTTCTGGACTGAGGCTTAGAAAGAAGGTTCTTGGGTCAGAGCGAAAGAAAAGTGCTCTGATACCACTCTGTCACGACCACAACTTCCTAGTCAAAGAAAGCGCAGCTATTTCGCGACTAAAAATTCTAAACGGTCTCAACACATCATCATAATTACTGAAATTAAGGAAATACTGTCTAAAAGTCATCAAAATAGCAAATTATTACATCAGAGTGAAAAGGGGGACATTGTCTTTACTGAGACAAAGCTAGGTCTATGCAGCGGAAGAGTTCCAAGACAAGTATAACATGTATGGAGACATACTACACTAGCTACCCTTCTTTTATTTCATCTTCAGTCCCAACACCTCCTCTGCCTCGATCGATCAACCTGCACATTTAGGAAAACAATATGCAGGGCTGAGTACTTGATATACTCAGTGGCTTATGCCGAAAACTGTTTTTCTTTTAATTGTCTGCCAAGCTGAGTGAACGCGGGGTTTTTCTGAAAACAGTCCCGGTCACTAAAATCTGTTATTTCTTTCTGAAATAGACTGCAGTCTTTTAACTTTCTGATGATATACCATATCTCCATGCGTGAATCAGGAATGTGGCCACATTCCACGATCACAGGGCCGTCCAACCTGGCGCTAGCTCACGGTCCGTATGTGTACACTAGTCCGAGTAGGATTTACAGACCTACTGGAACCCGAATTCGATTTAACTGGGTTGGCATAGCCAACAGATAGGCAATCATAAAACAAAACATGGCATGACAACTCATTCAAATAATCATGTTTTCACATAAAAAATACTTTAAAAGAAGGAAGAGAAAGCCCACACCTCAATTGCTTAACTCTTGCAAAATAGGTGCTTTCCCCTGTTCTGAGATTATGCGTCGAACGACGACGTTCCTTTACAAAATTAATATATTTAAATTAGACCTCAAAAATCTTGCATGAATGCATGCCTAAGCGTGTGCTTATTATTTTAATTTCTGCCTTCTAAAATTAGAAGTCTTAAATCTTTAAATCGGTGATTTAATTTGTTCTGTAACCGGCTGACCCGTTCGGTATTAGAATTCTCGGATTATCTTAAGTATTTTAAGAAATACTTTCTGTGACTATTAAAGTCCGCTTTAATTATTCACTGGCTTTTATTTCACTCACGGCTTATAAGTTCTTTTCTTCCGTGGCTTAGGAAATAATTTCCATTATACTTGAAAAGAGGCTCTTCACTAAAAGTATTAAACCAAGAACTAATTTCTTAAGTCCAGCAAGGAGTTTACTTAATCTGGGCCAAGGTATTATTTCATTAAGCATTTTCGGTCCAGCTTAACTAATTGGCCCAATTCTTCTCTTCTTCTCCTTTAATCTGGCCCAGCTTAATTAATTCCAGGCCCAAGTGATGAATAGTGGAAAAGGCCCAAATACCCCCTTCACCAACCATCGTCACTATCTCTCTCTCATTTCTCAAAAATCCCCAAATTGAAAATGAGGAACCCTAGCCCCCTTTCTCTCCTTCCTCTCGGCGATTTCGCACCCCGCCACCTTCAGCGCTCCTCGCCGGCGTGTGAGGAACCGGAGTCAGCCCATTTCTATTCCGTTCCTCTCCGCATCGCACGACCGCTCCCACCCTCTGTCTCCTACTCGGCAAGAAGGGGTCTAAAATTCGGAAACCTGGGGAGGTGGAGGACTCGTCGCTGTCTAACCGGCGACCCACTACCCACCATCTCTTCCCCCTTTGAGGCATAACCTTGTACGGGCAATCTTGACGACGTTTCGTTCGCGGAGGGGTCACCCGTGGAGGGAAGACGTCGTATTCTCCGTCCTTCAGCGGCATCCCTCGGTCCACGCTGCCGTCGCCTCCATCTTCCTCCCTTCGGCGACGCTGGACCCCTCGGCTTAGGGGTGACACGCAGACGGCGGTTCTGCCGCTGCGGAGACCCTCGTAGCAGTGCGCCGTTTAATCAGGCAGTCGCCTCGCCGAAGCTAAGTTCCTACTAGTTATCTTCTTTCTCTTGTCATAGTCTAGTCCTAGTTCGCGTTTGAAAAGCAATGTGGTTGTGCTTCTATGTGACTGATTCTGTGTGGAAGACACCATTCCATGGTTCCTTTCCTCCAGTCTCAAAAGTGCTACACTACCCTAGACATGCATCCTAATGAGGCTGGGGTATGTGCAAGGGAGGTTTACTGATTTCTCAGATTCTCATGTTATCATAAATCGTTTCCATGTTTTGTTTCTATCATGCTCGAATGATGCCATTAAACTTGAGATTTAAGCTGATGGGTGTTACCTTTCCCTTGTAACCCCGCTGAACTTGCTAAGCTACTCCCTTCCTTGGTCTTGACCTCTCTTGCTCCTCCGCTTGCTGCTCCGTTTAGTAACTAGTTTGTTGTGTGGTGGGGGATGGAACTGAGGAGGAGATTGGCATATTTATGCACAGCTTGTAACTGAAAGCTGCACAATGACTGAGGTACTTGGCTGACCTTGCAGCATTCTTTAACTGATTTTGGTGTTTTGTGCTGCCTTGTACTCTGATTCATTCATGAATTTTGTCTTCTTTTGCAGGTGCACACTAGAGGTGGCACTGTGGGGGCTGATTTCCGGACTATAACCGGTTTGGGTAGGGAAAGCAAGGGCTGTTATCTGCAGCTTTGCAGAGTATTAGCTGGAGGGGAGCCTGCTGGCTGGAGTTTGCTTCTTTCGGTCCAACACTCACTCACATTTCTGCAAGGTATTGTTTCCCCTTCCCTTTCTTAGTACACTTCTCTTGTTGTCTCTGTAAACGATTGAGGAGATCTAACGGCTGTTGAAACGAGTTGTCATAACAGCCGAGCTCTTCTTCATGTTTTGATCTTTCTCTCCAGATCACGGAGTTGCCGAGCTTGGTGCCGAACTGCCGAGCTTGGTGGCGAACTGCCGAGCTCGGTGCCGAACTGCCGTGCTTGGTGGCGAACTGCCGAACTCGGTGCCGAACTGCCGTGCTTGGTGGCTGCTCGTTTGGCTGGTGTGAGCCGTGGAGTGCAGGGATAAAGCAACCTCTTACCTTTCTTTTTTTTTCGGTAAGTTTTGGTCTTCAAAGCTCAAAGTAGGTTTGTTCCTTATCCTTGCTTACTTTGCCAACTAAAAGCTTTAGTGTCTTATGTAACCTCTTGTTTATCTTGTTGTTTTCTGGCAGGGACAAGAGGCTGACTCTTCTCGGTTGCTGTCTCGTCTGTTCAGCCCAACGGGCCATCGGAAACTGGGCCGAAACCATGCTAGAAGAAGGGCCCGAAGCTAGTAGTTTCATTTGTAAAGAGATAGGGTTTCTATTTGAAATTCTCTCTTTTTCTTAACATGTAAAAGTTTATTGGTGTTTTGATCTTTCTCTCCAGATCACGGAGTTGCCGAGCTTGGTGCCGAACTGCCGTGCTTGGTGGCGAACTGCCGAACTCGGTGCCGAACTGCCGTGCTTGGTGGCTGCTCGTTTGGCTGGTGTGAGCCGTGGAGTGCAGGGATAAAGCAACCTCTTACCTTTCTTTTTTTTTCGGTAAGTTTTGGTCTTCAAAGCTCAAAGTAGGTTTGTTCCTTATCCTTGCTTACTTTGCCAACTAAAAGCTTTAGTGTCTTATGTAACCTCTTGTTTATCTTGTTGTTTTCTGGCAGGGACAAGAGGCTGACTCTTCTCGGTTGCTGTCTCGTCTGTTCAGCCCAACGGGCCATCGGAAACTGGGCCGAAACCATGCTAGAAGAAGGGCCCGAAGCTAGTAGTTTCATTTGTAAAGAGATAGGGTTTCTATTTGAAATTCTCTCTTTTTCTTAACATGTAAAAGTTTATTGGTGTGTATTTAATTCCAAACACTTGAAATTTGGTGGCTTTGAAATTTCTGAAGTTGTACTTGTACCCTTATTCAAGAAATAAAAATACTCTTTCATTCGTCAATAAAAGTTCTAGTATTTTATTTCATAATTCCCGAGAAATCTAAGTCTCGGCTATTACAAAAAACAAATCAAAAACAAAACAAGAACTAATAACGACCAACCAAACTTCAGCCCTTGAATGAAGGATGAAAGGAAATGGTCAAGAAAATATGAGGTGAAATACGTATTGGGGTTTTTTTTTTCGGATTTTTTTTTTTTTTTTTTTTTTTTTTTTTTTTTTTTTTTTTTTTTTTAATCAAACACCTCTACGGTGGAGGGTTCGTGGGTCCCTCATCCCTATATTTCCACAAGAGATAATTACAAGGCGTGGCCACACCCAAAAATGGTGTGCCGTAACAAAATCAAGAGTAGTATGCGGTCCGATCCCACAAGGTTCGGACCTCATCATACTCCTTTCCAAAATACAATTAACCACAAAGCTAGTCACTATTGTCTCCCGTCGTCTCATGATCAACTTTGATACCCGTCCCCGTCTAGGTTTCGGATGTGCGACACTCCCATCTCGTCCAATCTAACCAAGTCCAATAGTTCTCTCGGTGCTGAGTTGTAGTGCATTCGTAGGCCACTGTCTTGGACTAGCCCCATTTTCGCAAGGAAGTCCGCCGCTTTGTTCCCCTCCCTGTGTATGAAGGTGGCTCGGAATTTGAGTTGGCGTTTGAGAATGGTTAGTTGCGCCACCGCTTGCCGAGCGAGTGCCGGCCCCCATCCCGTCCCATTGACCAATTTGATTGCTTGCTCTGCATCTGACTCAATCCAGATTGGTAGGCCGTATTCCTTGGCTATATTTAGCCCGTGAATCATGGCCAACAGCTCCGCTTCTAACGCCGAGTGGGCTTCAAGGGGTGTGCTGACGGCGACGAGCATCTTACCCGAGTGGTCTCGAATAATCCCGCCAGCCCCTGTACTGCCGTTCGCTTCATTATAGGAGCCATCCGTGTTGAGCTTTATCCACGGCTGATCCGGGGGGTTCCATTTGATTGCCATGGCTAGGGGTAGCGCCCTGATTGCCGCCGCTTGTTGAGGAATATTGATTCCAAGTTTAACTCCCTTCCAATGTTTCGGCTTCAAGCTTCCATTAGACATAGCATTTCGAATGAACATGTGGACCTGCCATACCACGTTTTGTGGTTTAAACTGTGTGCCTTGGTGGCGGCTCCTGTTTCTCTCCGACCATATAAACCAAAGGATGAGGTATGGAGTGGCTCGGCTAAGATGTTTCTTGTTCGGCTGTTGGCACCTTCGCGCCCACACTTCGATTCTCGTAGGGATTGTGTCATTGATATGGATGCGTGGGAACGGGCCTGTGAACCAGCCGTCGAACTCACTCCATACTCTGCGAGCTCCATATCCCTGAATAAAGAGGTGTTGGAGTGACTCAATGTTCGGTCTGTGGGGGCAGCATTGGCACTTAGAGGCTAGCTCAATCTCCCGCCACTGAAGTTTCGTGTCAACCGGCACCCGATTGGAGAGAAGCCTCCAGATAAAGATGGCTATTGAGTTGGTGAGGCCTACCTTCCAAACGTCCCCCAAACCATGGATGATCGGGTTTCGTCCTCGAAGTGTGTCCCATGTCGAAGCCACCGTGAATTCCCCATGCTTAGAGAGGTTCCACCTCGGGATATCCTGTTCGTCATGGAGGATCGGTGTATTAATGATGCCATCGATAACATGCTGAGGGAGGCCGGCCTGATTGTGAAGGAGTTGAAGCTTGGGCACATCCCAACCACCATTTGTAATGAACTCCGAGACCCGGGTGGTTGGTCTTCCCCTATCATCAAGACTAAGTTCCCTCAGAGGGCTATTGCCAAGCCAAATGTCATCCCAGAAGTAGATGTCCCCTTGTCCCACTAGCCATCTCATGTGCGGTTGCGCGAGGGGCCATGCTCTTGAGAGCCTTCTCCACGTAGGGCTACTCCTGCTCGGCAATCTCAAGGTGAGCGGTGTGGAGTTGGAGCAATATTTTGCCATCATGTATCTTGCCCAAAGGGAGTTTTGCTCCCGAAATCGCCACCAAAGTTTGATATTGAAAGCGTGGAGGACCTCCATAGTTTTTCGGATCCCAAGGCCTCCTTCATCAGTGGGCCGGCACATTTGTTCCCATCCAATCCAATGGGTCCGCTTCTTTTCATTCGTAGACCCCCAAAAGAATCGGGCCATTTGTTGATCAAGTTGCTTGAGGGTACCGGCCGTGGGCTCGACGGCTTGAAAGATGTGCAAGGGGATCGCTTCAAGAGTGCTCTTAATCAACGTAAGCCTTCCTCCAAAGGATAGGTGACGGTGTGCCCATCCTGAGATCCTTCTTGCAATCTTTTCCCGTAGAAAGAGGAACATGTCCGTGCGCTTGACACCACGGTAGATAGGGACACCGAGATAGAGAAAAGGAAAGGCCCCTCTAGAGAAGCCTCCTTCCGCCTGGATCGAGTTTGCCCAATGTTCATGGGCCTCGGCAATATAGAAATTACTCTTGGCGAGGCTGACTTGTTGGCCGGAGACTCTTTCATATTTTTCGAGACAGGCTCTTAGCCGGCGCATAGGATTTGCCGCCGCTTGGGTGAAGATGATAATGTCGTCCGCATAGGCTAGATGGCTGATCTCCATGCATCTCCGGGAGGCTTTGAACGTCATGTCCTTTTGGCCGAGGATGAGCTTATCTAATGCTCGGGACAGGTAGTCCGCCGCGATTACGAACAGAGCGGGGGAGATCGGGTCTCCTTGCCGAAGTCCTCGAGTTGATCTAAAGAAGCCCGAGGGTGCCCCGTTAACAAGGACCGAGAACCAGCAACACCCAATACACCTCTCCATAAGTGAAATCCATGAATCCGGGAAACCCATACGGCGTAAAACTTTGAAGAGGAATGGCCATTGGGCCCTATCATAGGCTTTAGCCATGTCAATCTTTACTGCCACATTAGGCGCTGGGGAGCATCTAGCAAGCTCATGGAACATCTCTTGAGCCAGAAGTGCGTTGTCGTTAAGGAGCCGACCTTTGACAAATCCACTTTGGTTTGGGGAGATGACCTGTGGGAGGAAAGGAGAGAGTCGAGAGGTGAGTACCTTGGTAATGATCTTGTTTAAAACATTGCAGAGGCTGATGGGTCGGTAGTCGGTCCATGACTCCGGCGAAGCCTTCTTTGGGATAAGGACTATGCTTGTGGCCGTGATGCTCCTCGGCAGGAAGGCCCCTCTGAAGAACTGTCTGATTGCGTCCACTACCTCCGGCCCCACAATAGGCCAGCAGGCTTGATAGAAGGTGGCCGAGAAGCCGTCGGGTCCGGGTGCACTATCTCCGGGAATGCAAAAGGTGGCACTCCTGACCTCGTCCGCACTTGGAGCATCTGCGATGTCAGCGAACTGCTCGGCTGAGTGGACCTGCTGGATTAGGTCGAGGTCTGGATCTTCAAGTGTCGGATTGTTGGGGGCAAGGAGTTGTTGGAAGAACTCCACTGCGGACTTTTTAATCTCGGCTTCCTCGGTGAGCTCCTGCCCATTGACACGTATTGAATGGATGCGGAGACGAACCCTCTTTTGTTTCACCCAGCTTTGGTAGAACCGGGTATTTTTGTCTCCCTCGGCAAGCCACCTCAAAGCTGCCTTCTGTCGCCAAAAATCTTCTTCCATTCTCAGCAAAAGGATGTACTCGGCAATGTGTTTGTTGATCGCTGTCCTGTGATCCGGGGTCGGCCTTGCTTCGAAACAAGATTGGGCCAAAGCAATTTCTTCCTCCTTTTCTTTTAGATTAGCATGGATGTTTCCAAAAACCTCTTTGTTCCACTCCTTAAGGGCCTTTTTAACTCTGGCCTGCTTGATTTGAATGTTTAGGATTCCACCCGCCCCCGTGGGCTCCTCCCATGCTTTTTGCACTACGGCCATGAATCCTTCATGTCGGATCCACATGTTCTGGAACCTGAAAGCCTTGGCTCCAGCGGATGTGTTCATCTTCGTGCACCTGACAAGAATTGGTCCATGGTCCGAGGCAATCCGGGGGAGGTTCGTAACCCGAGTAGCCTCGAAGGTCTTAGTCCAATCCTCGCTGACAAGCACTCTATCCAACCTTTCAAAAAGGCCATTCTTGGCCCAAGTGAATGCCGCTCCATCAAAACCAGGGTCAAGCAGCCTACAATCTTCCGTTGCCTCCGCAAAATCTACCATCTCGGCTTGCCGGTTGGTATCACTTCCGACTCTGTCTTGGTGAGATAGCATGGTGTTGAAATCGCCACCGATGATCCAAGGTGTTCCCTCAAGAGGCCCGGCAATCTCTCTCATCTTGTCCCATAGGTGATGTCTTTCAGCCCTTGTACATTTGGCGTACACGGCTGAGATGGCCACCGGCCTAGCAAGGCGGTGGGATTTGAGGTACCCGTGGAGAATTTGTTCCGAGTCAACCTCAATATCAAAAGTGGACCCCTCTTCCGCAAACATCCAAATCTTCTCGTTCATGTTCGAACCAATGAAGGACAGCCCCAAGGCCTTAGAGAAACGGTCCGGGTCCGGTTGTGTGAGCGGTTCCATTATTGCAAGAAATAAAACATTATGACAACCAATTAGTCTTTTCAGAACGTTTTGAGTGGGCGCATTCGCGATCCCCCTCACGTTCCAAAACATGAGATTGTACGACATTATTAACAAGAAGGGTGCGTACCCAAAGAGGTTGAAGGCCCTCCTTGATAGTCAGTACGGTGTTGCTCTTTGTTCGGAGCGACCTCCTCGGCGTCCTCGGCCGAACTGTTGCCTCCTAACTTCTCGGCCCCCACATGCAATTCCATAAGGTCTTCGTCCGCATCCCCACAATTCTCAACATCAAATTCTCCGTTCTCCATGAGAGTATAATATTGGTTAGTGCTCATGTGGTTCTTTGCCGAGAAGAACCCACGCCCCCTTGTCAAAGCATGGCGCGCGCCTCCTCTCGGATTCCCTCGCCGAACTGGTGAGACCAAGCTCCTCGCATTGGGGGAGCCCCACTCCACGTCCATGTTCCCACGTGGTGTTGGTGGTTCGGTGGTGGGATGCAATGGATTCCCCCGGTTCGGTGGGGACTTCCCAATCTCGATCCCGGCAATAAGCCCGGCATTCTGAGTTCCGGAGCTCGGTCCGCTCCCCAAAGTAGAGTCACCCTTGGGGTTCGGTCCCTCCCAGGAAGTATCACCGGAGTCCTCCCCATTTGTTTTGTTATTGTTTGGTCGATCACCGGCCTTGCCTTGCTTCTTCCCCTGATGTTTCCATTCGTTGGAGCTGGAGGCATTCTTCCCCATATCTTGCTTCCCCTTCTCGGTCTGTCTCTCGGGTTGTGGCTGTTTTGGCGGGCCGTTGTGGTAGTTTCTCTTTGGCGGCCGTTCCTTCTTGCCCGTCGCATAGCACACCTCACTTGCATGGCCGACATGTTTGCATTCTCGGCAATATGATGGTATCTTGTCCCATCGGACTCGCTGCACCGTTTCTCGCCCACCAAGATCGAGGATTATCTCTTCGGTAGGTGGTTTTGTGATGTCTATCTCGACGCAAATTCGGGCAAATGAAAGCCGAGTCTTGTTTGCCGTGGCTCGATCAATTTGTATTGGATTGCCGAGAAGCTTGCCGATGGCGAATAAGGCGGATTGGTCGAAAAGATGAATGGGGAGGCCAATTAGGTTGCACCAAATTGCCGCAATGGGGGACTCGCAGTAAGCATCAAAGTCCGGGGACCATTTGAAGACCCTCATCGGGTGTCGGTCAATGAGCCAAACGGGCGTACCCCTTGGGCCTCCAAGGATTCGGGCATAGTCCGCCAAGTCCTCGCATTGAATGAGAATATGTTTAGCATTAATGTACTTCCAACTAAATCCACACCGAAGTTTAATATTTTCGAGGGTCTTTTGGATTTGCAGTCCCGTAGGGATAGAGTGAGAGAACTTACCCACAATGGCGTGTCCCATGCTCTCAGCAAGCTTTTGAGTTTCCGCTCCGGAGAAGTAAATGGCCGGGATGCCGTCGGACACTGAAGCAAATCCAATGTTCTGGAGCTTATCCGGTTCAAAGGCTTGGGGGCCGGTAGGGTCAGTCGAGCCTTTGAGCATGTCCGCCATCGTTTTCGGCCGACCGGGGTGGCTTGCGGCGCCTTCACCCCGGCCTTGTAGAGTGTTACTCGCCGAGCCCGACGGGGTACCCCTAAGCAAGTCCGCCATCGATTTCGGCCACGGCGAGGGCCCCGGTGTAGCTTCTACCCCCCCAAGTTGATTAACTACATTCGGCCCTTGTGTTGCGGCATCCGTCGCGGACTTAGGTGTGTTTCCATTTCTCTTCGGCTTGTTGAGTTCGGCTTCTCCATTCTCGGTGTGGATCTTCTCGGCACCTACGTTGCCGTTGTGTGCCCTTCTCGGCTTTTCCATTCTCGGCTTTTCGGCTTTTTCTTTCTCGGTGTGGATCTTCTCGACTTTTTCCTTCTCGGTGAGGGTCTGTTCGGCATCATCCATAGGCGTATCGTTGGGTGTTGGTGTGTCTCTTGTCACTGCGACCATCTCGGCACTAGGCGTGGCCTTGTTCGTCGTCTCGATAAAAGGCTTTTCTCGGTAGACGTTAGGGTTCGACTTCGGCCGCGGCTGGCCGAGCTCCGCACTGTAATGTTCCGAACTAGCCTCAAACGTAGCTCGGAGCTTGCTAGTTCGTCCTCGTTCGAGAGGGGGAAAGTCCTCAAGAGAGGGTCCATTTCCATCCCGAGGTGTGTGTGTGACACTTTGCATGCATCCCGAAGAGTTTAGGGGGAACTCCAGTGGTTTGTGACCGGCCGTAATGAGAGGTTGCGCAACCAATGTGTCTAGCATCTCCGCCGAGTCCAAGGCGGCTAAGTGGATGATTTCGGCCTTTGTTGGTTGCGTTGGGGCCTCCACGACAATCGTCTCACGTGAGCTCTTGGGACGGAAAGGAGTTAGCCCACTTTCGGAAGGAGGTTTTGGTCTCCAAGCCAATTCGGGAAAGTTGGGTTGCTGCAAAAAGGAGCTAGATTTTTGTTGTTTTGGGGGCTCAACGGATGCATTGGGGCCAGCATCACGTGGTGTTCCGAAGTGGCAAGGCGCCAAGGAACTTTCGGACAGTGATTTTGTTGTTGTGCCCATTTCGGGCAAGTTGACTAGCGCGTCCACCCAGGCCTTTTGACCCATGCTAGAGCCATCTCTCTCCGAGCAGCCATCATGTGGGGGGTTGTGCTCTCCTCCGTCACCGGTCCCCGCGTTTGCGCCGGCCGCAAGGTCATCGGCCGGAGCGTTATCAACAGTTCTGGCGCCGGCAAGTTCTTCATTAATCTTAGCTTCATCTTCACCGTTGGGATTAGGGGAGGGCTCCATCGACGTCGGGAAGATGGGGCCTTTGCATTTTGGGCTTCCGACCGGCGAGCTCCCTTCGGCCCCGAAATCAATCTTCTTCCTAAGTTGCTTGTCCTCCGGCATCGGTGAGGGTACGAACCTTTTCCGACCAGTGCCTTTGGTGGGAGGGGCTGGTGTACTTTTCCGTGCCTTCACCTTCATTTTCAAAGTTTTCCTCGCCACTTTCCTGCAGGGAAAAATTATGGAGGGAGACTCCTCCGACGTGAAAGTCATTGGCTGGTCCGAGAGAGGGTCCTCGGCCGGCCGGAGGACCATTAGCTGGTCCGAGATGGTGCGCGGTTCTTCGGACTCCGGGGGGGGATCCGGCAGGCGCTCCGGCATGATCGAGAGAGTGAGTCGAGTCACCAGCCGCTCCGGAGCTTTGTTCGTGCCTTAGCCAAAGGAGTGGGTTGGTTGGTGAGAATCCGAGGTCGGGGGGGTGGTGGGTGGCTGGTGGGGCGGGGGCGTGAGGGGGACCGTCGACAGTGGTGAGCCGAGCGAGAATGGGGTGGGCGGCGATGTGGGAACTCAAAACGTGGTGGGGGATTCTAGAGAGAAGGGAGAGCGTCTCTCTCTAACTTACAATTCTTCCTCAAGGCAGCCCCAATACCAGTTGGCTCGTGATACCAAATGATATGGATTGGGATACGACGAAGGACCCGTTGGATATATTGATCCAAGAACCCCACGTATAATGATTGGCAGCGGATTTCCTTGATTGATAATCTGGTTTGATCCACTTCCAGAGCTTGGAAAACCTCGACCCGTTGGCTATGTAATCAGCCAAGAACCTCGGTATGGTTGAACGCCACAAGAACTTGCTCAAAGTATCTTGATAAGTTCCAAACAAGTGAAAAACTCTACAAAGAGAATTCTTTTTTTTTTTTTTTTTTTTTTTTTTTTTTTAATCAAACACCTCTACGGTGGAGGGTTCGTGGGTCCCTCATCCCTATATTTCCACAAGAGATAATTACAAGGCGTGGCCACACCCAAAAGTGGTGTGCCGTAACAAAATCAAGAGTAGTATGCGGTCCGATCCCACAAGGTTCGGACCTCATCATACTCCTTTCCAAAATACAATTAACCACAAAGCTAGTCACTATTGTCTCCCGTCGTCTCATGATCAACTTTGATGCCCGTCCCCGTCTAGGTTTCGGATGTGCGACACTCCCATCTCGTCCAATCTAACCAAGTCCAATAGTTCTCTCGGTGCTGAGTTGTAGTGCATTCGTAGGCCACTGTCTTGGACTAGCCCCATTTTCGCAAGAAAGTCCGCCGCTTTGTTCCCCTCCCTGTGTATGAAGGTGGCTCGGAATTTGAGTTGGCGTTTGAGAATGGTTAGTTGCGCCACCGCTTGCCGAGCGAGTGCCGGCCCCCATCCCGTCCCATTGACCAATTTGATTGCTTGCTCTGCATCTGACTCAATCCAGATTGGTAGGCCGTATTCCTTGGCTATATTTAGCCCGTGAATCATGGCCAACAGCTCCGCTTCTAACGCCGAGTGGGCCTCAAGGGGTGTGCTGACGGCGACGAGCATCTTACCCGAGTGGTCTCGAATAATCCCGCCAGCCCCTGTACTGCCGTTCGCTTCATTATAGGAGCCATCCGTGTTGAGCTTTATCCACGGCTGATCCGGGGGGTTCCATTTGATTGCCATGGCTAGGGGTAGCGCCCTGATTGCCGCCGCTTGTTGAGGAATATTGATTCCAAGTTTAACTCCCTTCCAATGTTTCGGCTTCAAGCTTCCATTAGACATAGCATTTCGAATGAACATGTGGACCTGCCATA
Organism: Salvia splendens; assembly: GCF_004379255.2. NCBI lineage: Eukaryota > Viridiplantae > Streptophyta > Magnoliopsida > Lamiales > Lamiaceae > Salvia > Salvia splendens. The sequence goes on along the minus strand of NC_056050.1, from coordinate 10,521,563 downwards.
CCACGTTTTGTGGTTTAAACTGTGTGCCTTGGTGGCGGCTCCTGTTTCTCTCCGACCATATAAACCAAAGGATGAGGTATGGAGTGGCTCGGCTAAGATGTTTCTTGTTCGGCTGTTGGCACCTTCGCGCCCACACTTCGATTCTCGTAGGGATTGTGTCATTGATATGGATGCGTGGGAACGGGCCTGTGAACCAGCCGTCGAACTCACTCCATACTCTGCGAGCTCCATATCCCTGAATGAAGAGGTGTTGGAGTGACTCAGTGTTCGGTCTGTGGGGGCAGCATTGGCACTTAGAGGCTAGCTCAATCTCCCGCCACTGAAGTTTCGTGTCAACCGGTACCCGATTGGAGAGAAGCCTCCAGATAAAGATGGCTATTGAGTTGGTGAGGCCTACCTTCCAAACGTCCCCCAAACCATGGATGATCGGGTTTCGTCCTCGAAGTGTGTCCCATGTCGAAGCCACCGTGAATTCCCCATGCTTAGAGAGGTTCCACCTCGGGATATCCTGTTCGTCATGGAGGATCGGTGTATTAATGATGCCATCGATAACATGCTGAGGGAGGCCGGCCTGATTGTGAAGGAGTTGAAGCTTGGGCACATCCCAACCACCATTTGTAATGAACTCCGAGACCCGGGTGGTTGGTCTTCCCCTATCATCAAGACTAAGTTCCCTCAGAGGGCTATTGCCAAGCCAAATGTCATCCCAGAAGTAGATGTCCCCTTGTCCCACTAGCCATCTCATGTGCGGTTGCGCGAGGGGCCATGCTCTTGAGAGCCTTCTCCACGTAGGGCTACTCCTGCTCGGCAATCTCAAGGTGAGCGGTGTGGAGTTGGAGCAATATTTTGCCATCATGTATCTTGCCCAAAGGGAGTTTTGCTCCCGAAATCGCCACCAAAGTTTGATATTGAAAGCGTGGAGGACCTCCATAGTTTTTCGGATCCCAAGGCCTCCTTCATCAGTGGGCCGGCACATTTGTTCCCATCCAATCCAATGGGTCCGCTTCTTTTCATTCGTAGACCCCCAAAAGAATCGGGCCATTTGTTGATCAAGTTGCTTGAGGGTACCGGCCGTGGGCTCGACGGCTTGAAAGATGTGCAAGGGGATCGCTTCAAGAGTGCTCTTAATCAACGTAAGCCTTCCTCCAAAGGATAGGTGACGGTGTGCCCATCCTGAGATCCTTCTTGCAATCTTTTCCCGTAGAAAGAGGAACATGTCCGTGCGCTTGACACCACGGTAGATAGGGACACCGAGATAGAGAAAAGGAAAGGCCCCTCTAGAGAAGCCTCCTTCCGCCTGGATCGAGTTTGCCCAATGTTCATGGGCCTCGGCAATATAGAAATTACTCTTGGCGAGGCTGACTTGTTGGCCGGAGACTCTTTCATATTTTTCGAGACAGGCTCTTAGCCGGCGCATAGGATTTGCCGCCGCTTGGGTGAAGATGATAATGTCGTCCGCATAGGCTAGATGGCTGATCTCCATGCATCTCCGGGAGGCTTTGAACGTCATGTCCTTTTGGCCGAGGATGAGCTTATCTAATGCTCGGGACAGGTAGTCCGCCGCGATTACGAACAGAGCGGGGGAGATCGGGTCTCCTTGCCGAAGTCCTCGAGTTGATCTAAAGAAGCCCGAGGGTGCCCCGTTAACAAGGACCGAGAACCAGCAACACCCAATACACCTCTCCATAAGTGAAATCCATGAATCCGGGAAACCCATACGGCGTAAAACTTTGAAGAGGAATGGCCATTGGACCCTATCATAGGCTTTAGCCATGTCAATCTTTACTGCCACATTAGGCGCTGGGGAGCATCTAGCAAGCTCATGGAACATCTCTTGAGCCAGAAGTGCGTTGTCGTTAAGGAGCCGACCTTTGACAAATCCACTTTGGTTTGGGGAGATGACCTGTGGGAGGAAAGGAGAGAGTCGAGAGGTGAGTACCTTGGTAATGATCTTGTTTAAAACATTGCAGAGACTGATGGGTCGGTAGTCGGTCCATGACTCCGGCGAAGCCTTCTTTGGGATAAGGACTATGCTTGTGGCCGTGATGCTCCTCGGCAGGAAGGCCCCTCTGAAGAACTGTCTGATTGCGTCCACTACCTCCGGCCCCACAATAGGCCAGCAGGCTTGATAGAAGGTGGCCGAGAAGCCGTCGGGTCCGGGTGCACTATCTCCGGAAATGCAAAAGGTGGCACTCCTGACCTCGTCCGCACTTGGAGCATCTGCGATGTTAGCGAACTGCTCGGCTGAATGGACCTGCTGGATTAGGTCGAGGTCTGGATCTTCAAGTGTCGGATTGTTGGGGGCAAGGAGTTGTTGGAAGAACTCCACTGCGGACTTTTTAATCTCGGCTTCCTCGGTGAGCTCCTGCCCATTGACACGTATTGAATGGATGCGGAGACGAACCCTCTTTTGTTTCACCCAGCTTTGGTAGAACCGGGTATTTTTGTCTCCCTCGGCAAGCCACCTCAAAGCTGCCTTCTGTCGCCAAAAATCTTCTTCCATTCTCAGCAAAAGGATGTACTCGGCAATGTGTTTGTTGATCGCTGTCCTGTGATCCGGGGTCGGCCTTGCTTCGAAACAAGATTGGGCCAAAGCAATTTCTTCCTCCTTTTCTTTTAGATTAGCATGGATGTTTCCAAAAACCTCTTTGTTCCACTCCTTAAGGGCCTTTTTAACTCTGGCCTGCTTGATTTGAATGTTTAGGATTCCACCCGCCCCCGTGGGCTCCTCCCATGCTTTTTGCACTACGGCCATGAATCCTTCATGTCGGATCCACATGTTCTGGAACCTGAAAGCCTTGGCTCCAGCGGATGTGTTCATCTTCGTGCACCTGACAAGAATTGGTCCATGGTCCGAGGCAATCCGGGGGAGGTTCGTAACCCGAGTAGCCTCGAAGGTCTTAGTCCAATCCTCGCTGACAAGCACTCTATCCAACCTTTCAAAAAGGCCATTCTTGGCCCAAGTGAATGCCGCTCCATCAAAACCAGGGTCAAGCAGCCTACAATCTTCCGTTGCCTCCGCAAAATCTACCATCTCGGCTTGCCGGTTGGTATCACTTCCGACTCTGTCTTGGTGAGATAGCATGGTGTTGAAATCGCCACCGATGATCCAAGGTGTTCCCTCAAGAGGCCCGGCAATCTCTCTCATCTTGTCCCATAGGTGATGTCTTTCAGCCCTTGTACATTTGGCGTACACGGCTGAGATGGCCACCGGCCTAGCAAGGCGGTGGGATTTGAGGTACCCGTGGAGAATTTGTTCCGAGTCAACCTCAATATCAAAAGTGGACCCCTCTTCCGCAAACATCCAAATCTTCTCGTTCATGTTCGAACCAATGAAGGACAGCCCCAAGGCCTTAGAGAAACGGTCCGGGTCCGGTTGTGTGAGTGGTTCCATTATTGCAAGAAATAAAACATTATGACAACCAATTAGTCTTTTCAGAACGTTTTGAGTGGGCGCATTCGCGATCCCCCTCACGTTCCAAAACATGAGATTGTACGACATTATTAACAAGAAGGGTGCGTACCCAAAGAGGTTGAAGGCCCTCCTTGATAGTCAGTACGGTGTTGCTCTTTGTTCGGAGCGACCTCCTCGGCGTCCTCGGCCGAACTGTTGCCTCCTAACTTCTCGGCCCCCACATGCAATTCCATAAGGTCTTCGTCCGCATCCCCACAATTCTCAACATCAAATTCTCCGTTCTCCATGAGAGTATAATATTGGTTAGTGCTCATGTGGTTCTTTGCCGAGAAGAACCCACGCCCCCTTGTCAAAGCATGGCGCGCGCCTCCTCTCGGATTCCCTCGCCGAACTGGTGAGACCAAGCTCCTCGCATTGGGGGAGCCCCACTCCACGTCCATGTTCCCACGTGGTGTTGGTGGTTCGGTGGTGGGATGCAATGGATTCCCCCGGTTCGGTGGGGACTTCCCAATCTCGATCCCGGCAATAAGCCCGGCATTCTGAGTTCCGGAGCTCGGTCCGCTCCCCAAAGTAGAGTCACCCTTGGGGTTCGGTCCCTCCCAGGAAGTATCACCGGAGTCCTCCCCATTTGTTTTGTTATTGTTTGGTCGATCACCGGCCTTGCCTTGCTTCTTCCCCTGATGTTTCCATTCGTTGGAGCTGGAGGCATTCTTCCCCATATCTTGCTTCCCCTTCTCGGTCTGTCTCTCGGGTTGTGGCTGTTTTGGCGGGCCGTTGTGGTAGTTTCTCTTTGGCGGCCGTTCCTTCTTGCCCGTCGCATAGCACACCTCACTTGCATGGCCGACATGTTTGCATTCTCGGCAATATGATGGTATCTTGTCCCATCGGACTCGCTGCACCGTTTCTCGCCCACCAAGATCGAGGATTATCTCTTCGGTAGGTGGTTTTGTGATGTCTATCTCGACGCAAATTCGGGCAAATGAAAGCCGAGTCTTGTTTGCCGTGGCTCGATCAATTTGTATTGGATTGCCGAGAAGCTTGCCGATGGCGAATAAGGCGGATTGGTCGAAAAGATGAATGGGGAGGCCAATTAGGTTGCACCAAATTGCCGCAATGGGGGACTCGCAGTAAGCATCAAAGTCCGGGGACCATTTGAAGACCCTCATCGGGTGTCGGTCAATGAGCCAAACTGGCGTACCCCTTGGGCCTCCAAGGATTCGGGCATAGTCCGCCAAGTCCTCGCATTGAATGAGAATATGTTTAGCATTAATGTACTTCCAACTAAATCCGCACCGAAGTTTAATATTTTCGAGGGTCTTTTGGATTTGCAGTCCCGTAGGGATAGAGTGAGAGAACTTACCCACAATGGCGTGTCCCATGCTCTCAGCAAGCTTTTGAGTTTCCGCTCCGGAGAAGTAAATGGCCGGGATGCCGTCGGACACTGAAGCAAATCCAATGTTCTGGAGCTTATCCGGTTCAAAGGCTTGGGGGCCGGTAGGGTCAGTCGAGCCTTTGAGCATGTCCGCCATCGTTTTCGGCCGACCGGGGTGGCTTGCGGCGCCTTCACCCCGGCCTTGTAGAGTGTTACTCGCCGAGCCCGATGGGGTACCCCTAAGCAAGTCCGCCATCGATTTCGGCCACGGCGAGGGCCCCGGTGTAGCTTCTACCCCCCCAAGTTGATTAACTACATTCGGCCCTTGTGTTGCGGCATCCGTCGCGGGCTTAGGTGTGTTTCCATTTCTCTTCGGATTGTTGAGTTCGGCTTCTCCATTCTCGGTGTGGATCTTCTCGGCACCTACGTTGCCGTTGTGTGCCCTTCTCGGCTTTTCCATTCTCGGCTTTTCGGCTTTTTCTTTCTCGGTGTGGATCTTCTCGACTTTTTCCTTCTCGGTGAGGGTCTGTTCGGCATCATCCATAGGCGTATCGTTGGGTGTTGGTGTGTCTCTTGTCACTGCGACCATCTCGGCACTAGGCGTGGCCTTGTTCGTCGTCTCGATAAAAGGCTTTTCTCGGTAGACGTTAGGGTTCGACTTCGGTCGCGGCTGGCCGAGCTCCGCACTGTAATGTTCCGAACTAGCCTCAAACGTAGCTCGGAGCTTGCTAGTTCGTCCTCGTTCGAGAGGGGGAAAGTCCTCAAGAGAGGGTCCATTTCCATCCCGAGGTGTGTGTGTGACACTTTGCATGCATCCCGAAGAGTTTAGGGGGAACTCCAGTGGTTTGTGACCGGCCGTAATGAGAGGTTGCGCAACCAATGTGTCTAGCATCTCCGCCGAGTCCAAGGCGGCTAAGTGGATGATTTCGGCCTTTGTTGGTTGCGTTGGGGCCTCCACGACAATCGTCTCGCGTGAGCTCTTGGGACGGAAAGGAGTTAGCCCACTTTCGGAAGGAGGTTTTGGTCTCCAAGCCAATTCGGGAGAGTTGGGTTGCTGCAATAAGGAGCTAGATTTTTGTTGTTTTGGGGGCTCAACGGATGCATTGGGGCCAGCATCACGTGGTGTTCCGAAGTGGCAAGGCGCCAAGGAACTTTCGGAAAGTGATTTTGTTGTTGTGCCCATTTCGGGCAAGTTGACTAGCGCGTCCACCCAGGCCTTTTGACCCATGCTAGAGCCATCTCTCTCCGAGCAGCCATCATGTGGGGGGTTGTGCTCTCCTCCGTCACCGGTCCCCGCGTTTGCGCCGGCCGCAAGGTCATCGGCCGGAGCGTTATCAACAGTTCTGGCGCCGGCAAGTTCTTCATTAATCTTAGCTTCATCTTCACCGTTGGGATTAGGGGAGGGCTCCATCGACGTCGGGAAGATGGGGCCTTTGCATTTTGGGCTTCCGACCGGCGAGCTCCCTTCGGCCCCGAAATCAATCTTCTTCCTAAGTTGCTTGTCCTCCGGCATCGGTGAGGGTACGAACCTTTTCCGACCAGTGCCTTTGGTGGGAGGGGCTGGTGTACTTTTCCGTGCCTTCACCTTCATTTTCAAAGTTTTCCTCGCCACTTTCCTGCAGGGAAAAATTATGGAGGGAGACTCCTCCGACGTGAAAGTCATTGGCTGGTCCGAGAGAGGGTCCTCGGCCGGCCGGAGGACCATTAGCTGGTCCGAGATGGTGCGCGGTTCTTCGGACTCCGGGGGGGGGTCCGGCAGGCGCTCCGGCATGATCGAGAGAGTGAGTCGAGTCACCAGCCGCTCCGGAGCTTTGTTCGTGCCTTAGCCAAAGGAGTGGGTTGGTTGGTGAGAATCCGAGGTCGGGAGGGTGGTGGGTGGCTGGTGGAGCGGGGGCGTGAGGGGGACCGTCGACAGTGGTGAGCCGAGCGAGAATGGGGTGGGCGGCGATGTGGGAACTCAAAACGTGGTGGGGGATTCTAGAGAGAAGGGAGAGCGTCTCTCTCTAACTTACAATTTTTAATTTTTCCACTTAACATGTCCACTCTACAAAGAGAATTCAACTCACAAGACAAACTCTATTTTCGTATTTGATCAATGATGTCCTCAAATGACATGCTTACAAGCCTATTTATAGGCTAGAATGGACTCTTGAAAGTCTCATATCATTAGTACAACTTAAGACCTTTAGAATGACTCATAATAAGTGAAAAGTAACTCCTAACTATTGGTGTGACTTTAGGACATCTAAAGTCACTTATTTAACTCAAAAAGTAACTTAAAAATGACTCTTCATTTTTGCTGCTCCAACTTGGACGAAAATGCATCATTTATCTTCAATTTGGGCCTCCAAAATGTGATATATATTGACTCAAAACTTCATGCATTGGGCTGCCCACTAACTTGAATAATATTCACCATTTGGCCCAATGTTGAATGGTCTTGGAATTGGGCTTTTATTTCATCAACTAAAAGCATCATGGACTCCTTTATCTTCTTAGCTCTAGCTCTTGTAATTGGTCCACTTTGAATGATTAATGGATCCATCTTCTTGTCCTTGTTGATCAGCTTGGGTGTACCTCCATCACTACAGAAAAGTGATTTTCCTGATTTTCAAGGACGAAAATTAACGGAATAGCATGTCGAACGGCAACCTCAAGCCGAAGCACTGGAAGGGCATTCGGCTTGGGGTCAACATCCCGAGTCATGCCGCTCCGAGAAGTCCGCAGCCACTGGCCATGATGGTCAAATGGAAACCTCCGGACCAACCGTGGCTGAAACTTAACACGGATGGTGCGTTTAACGAGGCAACCGGAAAAGCCGGGGGAGGAGGCCTCATCCGGGACCATTCGGGAAGGTTACTTGTGGCCTTCGCGCTCCCGCTCTCTACACACTCAGCGCTTGAGGCCGAGTTATTAGCCATGCACCATGGCTTGACAATGGCTAGGGACTTTGCGAAACCAATTTGGCTCGAAGCAGATGCCGAGCAAGCAATTAAATTGGCGGACGGAAAGGATTGGGGACACGCACATATCCGCCAGGCTATGGCACATATTGCCCTACACAAGCGGCGCCTCACTCTCCGCACTACCTTCATACACCGCGAAGGAAATAAGGCGGCCGACTTCCTTGCCAAAATGGGGACCGAGATCGAAGAACTCCAACGCATGACTACCACCACGGCCCCACGGCTTTTGAAGGCCATGATCCGCATGGAGGAATTGGGAATCCCTAATATTCGAGTCCGAGGGGACAAGTCTTCCTAGATTAGGTGATCGTTTTTGTTTTGCTGGAGTATGATGAGGTCCGCCCATGTGGGTATGGACCGCCTACTACTCCTTTGTCTCTTTTGGTACACCACTTTCGGGTGTGGCCACGAATTGTACTCTTTTCGATTTGAAATATAGGGATGAGGGACCCACGAACCCTCCACCATGACGGTGTTTGATTAAAAAAAAAACTTCACTCAATGATTTCAAAACTGTTTCTGGAAAAATTATTAAAAGTATCCATCCCCCAGAAATGAATCTTTCTATTAAAACATTAGAAGGGGAAATTCTTGCCTCTCCTTATAAAGAAAGCTCAGCAGGAAAATTCGAGGATATTGTTTCCCAGAACAATTTTACAAACCTTTATCTCAATACTTTAGGAGATCAGATGAATAGGATTGAAAAGGTATCCCAGAACACCGAAGATGAAAACTTTGGTTTAAACTTCGGTTTAAACTTCGGTCCCAAAAGGGATAGCAAGGTTTTATTCAAACCTATGCCTTCTGATAAGTTGGACATAAATTTCTGTCCCAACGTCTCCTCTAAAATGATTGGAGAGATTGCAAAAAGGTTAAATAACCTAAAAATTAATGATTGCGCTCCTCTTAATAAAGGAGAAAAATCATGTGAATCGGAAGAGTCCGATGACTCAGAAAATTCTGATCAAAGTTTGGGTGAACTCGAAAAACAATTCAAAAATATGAGGATTGAGGATGATCCCTTAGAGTTCTATAAATTGTCTTCTTACTATAAAAAGAAGATGGTTTATAATATCCCTGCAAAGCCCTATTATCATAGGCCTACTCCGGTAGATCTCCAATTAGAGCAGTTTAGTGAATATAATTCTTGCTCTTATGATGGGAAATCCATTAATGAATGGAATATTGATGGTCTTTCTGAATACCAAATTCAAGCTGTCATAAATTATATGACAATGTATGCCTCGGCCCATAGGGTCAATGGCACTACAGATCCTGTTATTGCAAGAGCCATAATTCAAGGCTTCAGTGGCCAGCTTAAAGGTTGGTGGGATTTTTGCTTTAACGAAGAAGTAAAAAATCAAATCCTTAATGCTGTTAAGACATAAAACAGGGACAATGTTATTACACAAGTCCCAGACAGTGTTAATACGCTATTATATACGATAGCAAAACACTTTATCGGAGAAGCATCATTGCATCTTAATAAAACTCAAGAGCAATTGATGAACCTTAGATGCCACATTTTATCTCAATATAAGTGGTATAAGGATGTCTTTCTCTCTAAAGTCTTTACTAGAGAAGATTGTTACCAACAATTTTGGAAAGAGAAGTTCTTATCAGGACTACCCCATTTCTTTGCTGAAAAAGTCCGTAATAGGATAAAGCAAAAAAACAATGGAGAAATTTCATACCATTTGTACACATATGGAGACCTTTCTTCAGAAATTATTTCTGAAGGAATCAACTTGTGTAATGAAATAAAATTACATAAACAAGTTCGAAAAGAAAAGGTTATGGGAAAGATGGTCGTTGGAGACTTCTGTGAGTAATTAGGCTTACAAACTTTTCCCCATCAAACCTCTGAAAAGAAAAGAAAGGTTTATAAATCTTCCAAAAATCCTTTCAAAAGAAAGAAAAGAAAATCTTTTCATAAGTCATCCTTTAGGGATGAAGAAAAATCCAAAGGAAGAAAACCCCCTGTCTATTACAAATGTCACAGACTAGGACATTACACTAATAAGTGTAAAATGAAAAAGAAAATCAATAGTCTATCTATTGACGAAGGATTAAAGAAATCCCTTGAAAAGATTCTTATATCAGAATCTGATGAAGAGCCTAAAGTTGCTGCTATTTCAGCTAACGACAATTACTCTTCTGAAAATTCAGAAGATGAAGAGTCAGACTGTAATGGTAATTGTGACTATTACAAGACTCTTTGTAAAGATAATGGATTATGTATGCTATCCAAAGAAGAGTCTTTCACATGAAGTCATCCTAGGAAACACTTTTCTTCATATGCTTTATCCAATCAAAAGCATTGATGAAAAAGGAATTACTAGTATGGTCAATTCTCGGGAAATAATTTTTAATTTCCTCACTCAACCCCGTTATCACGAGATTGATATTATTCACCAATAAATTGAAAGAAAAGAAAAATTCTTGTATTCACTCTCTCAAGAACTAAGTTTTAAAAAGCTTAATTGAAGCTTTGGAAAATAAGAATATCCTAAAAAGGATAGAAGAAGTTAAAAAACATATTGAAAAAACATGCTGCTCGGATATTCCGAATGCCTTTTGGGCAAGAAAGAAGCATGTTGTTCACCTGCCTTATGAAATTTATTTCAAGGAAGGATCAATTCCTACTAAGGTCAGACCTATTGCAATGGGTCCAAAACATTTAGAAATTTGTAAAAAAGAAGTTGATGATTTGCTGTCTAAGGGGTTAATTAGGCCCTCATACAGCCCTTGGAGTTGCCCAGCATTTTATGTTTAGGGTTTAGCTGAGCTTGAAAGAGGAGTTCCAAGGCTTGTTATCAACTATAAACCTCTCAATAAAGCTTTGAGATGGATTAGATATCCCATCCCTAATAAAAGGGATCTTCTCAATCGGCTTTATTCAGCCAAAGTTATGTCAAAATTTGACATGAAATCTGGATTCTGGCAAATACAAATTGCCGAAGAAGATAGATATAAAACGGCTTTCACTGTCCCATTTGGACATTATGAATGGAATGAAATGCCGTTTGGGCTTAAAAATGCTCCTTCCGAATTTCAACATATCATGAATGATATTATTAAGCCATATACAGAATTCTGTATATGCTACATTGATGATGTTCTGGTCTTTTCAAAATCTATTGACCAACATTTTAAGCATCTCAAGGCATTTATAAATACTGTTATCCTTAATGGCCTAGTTATATCGGCTAAGAAGGTTAAAATATTTCAAACAGAAATAAAATTCCTTGGACATATTATTAAAGAAGGGACTATTTTCCCTGTTGATAGGTCTTATCTGTTTTGGGGAAAAATTCCCCAACGAAATTAAGGATAAAACACAACTTCAAAGGTTTTTGGGAAGCCTAAACTATGTTGCAGACTTTTACAAAGATCTTGCCTTTGATGCCAAACCTTTATATGAAAGGTTGAAAAAGAACCCTCCTGTAGGGTCATCAGACCATACAAATGTTGTTATCAAAATAAAGTCTAAAATCAAGGAAATTCCTTGTTTAGCAATAACTGACCCAGAAGCCTTTAAAATTATCGAAACTGATGCTTCTGAGTTAGGATAGGGAGGAATACTTAAACAAAGAGTAAATAATAAAGAAACTCTTGTTAGATATACCTCAGGATTCTGGCAAGGAGCTAGAAAAAACTATTCTACCCCCTCAGCTTTTTTGAATTTGGAAAGAAGAAGGGAGTGAGTGGGAAAACTTCCCAACAATGGCTAGTCCTAGTTTCTCCGAGAGATAAGGGGTACCTTCAAAGTCTCCGGCTGTCCCCAAAGGTGTGACCTTGCCGGCGTCGAGTGGGATTGGCTCGTCCTTATGGGTTTTGTGTGGTGTTGAGGCTCCCACCATGCACCACGTCCCCCCATGTGAGAACAAGTTTTCAGCCTCCTTCCATGCATTCGCCGACGGGACCAGGTTTTCCGGCGGGTACTCCGGCGGCCGGCTGTCAGTGCCATGGTCCCTCTTGTCTCCATCAATGCCGATTTGGGTGTAGATAGCACATGGTGCTTATTTTGAATTCAAAATGGCATTTACCTCAAATGGACCATCATTTTCTTGCCCAAGCAAAGTAACCTGTCTTTTCCTTCTTTTGTGAGTCACATGCCAACCCATCCTCTAGCCTAGGCGTCACGTGGAGGAGTGTGCTTGAATTGTTCTCCTTGTTGACCATCTCATACTCCAAACATGAGACATCAAGGTCTCGGCCAGCCGGCGCCGGTGCAATTCCGGTCATCCCCTCACCATCAAGACCTTCCAAATCTTTTGTTGAAGCTTTCTTATTCTTCGCCATTTTTTATTTTTTTTTTCAAAACACCTTTACGGTGGAGGGTTCGTGGTCCCCTCATCCCTATATATCATTGAACGACAATTTACAAACTCATGCCCAAAAGTGACATGTAAGGAATATATCAATGTCACGACCCAATGTGACGGACACCCATCTATACCTCGTACACAATGAAACGACTATCCAAAACCTAACAACTTTGGTCTAATTTCCTGCCTATCCATTGTCGTCTTCTTCCAAGCGGATGTTCGGCACTCCAAGCCGTTCAAGGCGAACCATGGCGGTTAGTAGCCTAGGAGCGGCCTCTATATTTTCCTCTTGATGATGCGGCGATTCCTTTCCCAATTTAGCTAAGTACCCGGCCACCTTGTTGCCTTCCGGATGAACATAGTTGAGTTTGAACTTACCCTCCTCCCTCATAATGCCTTGGATTCGTACCATTGTGTGTCGACATGCTGTCGGTCCCCAATCCCTTGACTCAATAGCTGCCCTAGCTTGATGTGAACTTGACTCTACCCAAATCAATGCACCTCGCCTCTCGGCAAATGCCATACCTCGGTATATGATTTCGAGCTCGGCCTCTAGCTCGGAGTGTGCACCGATCGGAGTATAGAAAGCCCCCACCATATTACCGAGATGGTCTCGGATGATCCCACCTCTCCACTGGCTCTGTCCGTTGTCGCATCGTATCTGCCCATGACGTTTAACTTGAGCCATGGAGCATCCGGGGGTTGCCATTTGATAGCCACGGCCCTTCTTGTTGGTTCCTTCGGCCGAGGGGGGAGTGTTAACCCCTCAAAACGGACATCCTTGAAGTGCTTCGCCCATGCTCGCCCACTTTCCACCAGTTTCTGGACATATAGCCTGACTTGCCATACCACGTTATAAGCCCTGAAGCAAACCCCATTATGTCGGCTGTTGTTCCTCTCCGCCCACAAATACCAAAGGATGATGCAAGGAAGGGTCCGAGCCATGTGGTCCTGTGTGGACCGGTTGATTCTCTTAGCCCAAGCTTCGAGTCTAGATGGAATGGAGTCCGATGGCCGAAGGGGATGGCTCGCACCATCAAACCATTCATTAAAAAGTCTCCAAACCATGCTCGCCCCTTGTCCATTAATAAAAAGGTGTTGAATGGATTCCAACCTCGGCTGCCTAGGACAACATTGGCATTTAGATGCCAAGGAGATGTTCATCCATTGTAGTTTTACGTCAACCGGTATTCTATTCGAAATAAGTCTCTACATGAAAACCGAGATTGTTGTTGAGATGCCACCGTGCCATATGTCTCCAAGAGCCGGGATACGGGGCCGCCTAGCTCTGTTAGAGTCCCATGCTGAGGATAGAGAGAAATTTCCTCCTCGAGACAAAGTCCACCTCGGGACATCGGGGCTGTCAGGGAGGATAGGGATGCTCATGATGGCCTCAGCCACGTGAGGCGGCATACCCGTTTGGTTGCATATGGTGCCAACCTTAGCCCCATCCCACTGTCCATTCATCCAAAACTCCGCAACCCTTGTCGTGGGGTCACCCCTTGTGTCTAAGCAAAGATCTCTGATTGGTCTATCCCCGAGCCAGATGTCGTCCCAAAACAGGGCTCGTCCATCACCAATGATCCAACGGATGTTTGGCTGGGCCAGGGGCCAAGCGGCCGCGAGTCGTCGCCACGTCGGGCTGCTCCTACCCGAGTTCAGTCGAGCCAAAGGTGATTTTGAGGCACAGTATTTGCTATACATGTGTGAGGCCCATAAGGAGTTTTGCTCGCAAAAGCGCCACCACAATTTGACGTTGATGGCCTTCAGGACATCCTCAAATTTCCTAATCCCTAGGCCTCCTTCCGTAGTGGGGAGGCAAATCTATTCCCATGCAATCCAGTGTGTACGTCGTTTGCCCTCCACAGTGCCCCAGAAGAATCTTGCTCCAAGATCTTAAGGGCTCCTTTTGTTGGTTCGATCGCTTGGAACACATGTATTGGGATGGCCTCGAGGGTACTCTTGATCAAGGTCAACCCTTTTTTTTTTTTTTTTTTTTTTAAAAGCACCCCGAGGGTGGAGGGTTAAGGCGGACCCACACCTGTGCATTACCAACAGCAATTGCAGCCAAAACAAACAACCATTGAGCCGCCCAAAAGTGACGGCTCACCACGACCAATTAGAGTACAACGAGGGCCTCCCAAAAAACTAGGGTGGTCATCTAAATACTCTTAGCATCCCTATTACAATTATAATGATGCAGCCATCGCATCGTCAAAAACTTAAGTCCGTCACCTAGTTGAGGCCCGCGATAGGGGTGCCCCCACATGGGACAACCCCTCCCGGATCGAGGTCCTCGATGAAGCCCTCCATTTCCCGGCTTAGGAACCCACATGATACACTCATTGAGCCAATGCCCGGCTCATTTGCACCCGAGTCGTCGGCCCTAAAAGTAACCGTTGCTACGTTCTCCTTAAGATGCAACTTATCATTGTGGAGAGCTCTGATGTACCCATCACCCTTGTGGACCTTTCCTTTCTTCTTCCTAGACACCACTTGGAAACCATCGTCATCTACCTGGGCTTGCACCCTCGGTGCTGCTTTCAAGCTAGGAGCCGCTTCCGCACCGCTCGTCTCTTTGTGTGTCCCCGGCTCGGTCTCCCCCTTTGGCATAGACCCTTGGCCCGGCTCCGGGTTGTGGGTGCCATGCACGTCAGTTTTCAGCCTCCATTCCCGGCGGATGGGATTTGACGCAGAGTGGGGTCGGCGGGGTTGTGGTGGTCGGGTGGGATCCGTGGTGGCCTGCTCCTTTCTCCTCCCTAGGATACGGCATGTTTCCTTGACGTGCCCAACATGCTTACATTCCGCACAAAATAGGGGAATCCGATCCCATACCACCTTGTACCTAGTGTCTTTGCCTAGGATGTTGAGAATGATCTCCACCGGTGGAGGCGTCGAGATATCAATCTCAATACACATCTCAGCTTGTCCGGCGGGTCCGACGGGTTATCCGGCGCCGATGGCTTCCCGTTGAGCCCGGCCTCACCCCCTCCATTGTGCTCGGCCTTGAAATTTGTACCATCACCAGATTTGAATTGCAAGAGGCTTTGACCCATAAGTGAGTCACATGTCTCACTAGCTAGTACATGCCTATCCTTTTCCGGAAATGGTGCAGCAAGAGTGGGTGGGTCAAAAAGCATGTTGGCACCATACCTTTCCGAGGATGTGTCCTCGTCCAAGACAGCTGCACTTGCAGCCGCCTCCACGCGCGTTGACCGGAGTACCCCTTGTGCAACGGCCTCATTCACCTCCGGTAATGCACCCTCCAGCCGAGTTCCGGTCACGACTTCCGGCTGGTGCCTGGCCGAGCCGTCCTTTTGTCCCATGGAGAAACGGAGCTCCCCCGCGAGTAATGGGAGAACTCCCGGCACCACCTCAAACGCTCCGGTGCTGGCTTCAAAAGGGCCAGGTCGTGCCTTTCTCTTCCATCGGCCCTTCTCTCTCTCCCCGGGCAGGGAGCTCCAACCGTCTTTTCCGGCAATGGCGCTACCTCCACCATTAGTTCCGGCAATAAGCTCATCGAACTCAAAGACAATCTTCTTCCTCACCCTTCCGGTCTCCGTCAATGGCACACAAGCGCTGCGTTTTGTATTACCACCGTTTTTAATGGGGTGGGGAGTGGCTGACTTTTTCATATTCCGTTTCGCATTAGTTGGTCGGAAAACCCATTTCGGCGAGGGAGAGGGACTCGTGCCCTTGACCTCCTTCCCCGGTGAGTCCCTTCCGGGCTGGACCATGACCGACGTTAGGCCGGCCGCATATCCACCTCACCCAAAGGTGAGGGAGACCGTCGGCGTTGGACGTGAGATGGTTGGGGCAAGACTTTCTAGAGAGATGTGGGAGCTTCTCTCACTTCAAACTTCAGCCCTTGAATGAAGGATTTGATCAAGGTCAACCTGCCCCCAAATGATAGGTGTCTGTGTGCCCACCCCGAAATTCTTCTTGAAATTTTCTCTCGGAGGAAGAGAAACATGTCGGTCCTTTTGGCACCTTTGTAAATAGGTACGCCAAGATAGAGGAAGGGGAATGTACCTCTAGTAAAACCACCCTCCGTTTCCACCGTGCCCGCACTGTCACCGTTAGTCTCGGTAATGTAAAAATTGCTCTTTGATAGATTGATCTTCTGTCCGGAGACGGCCGAATATTCGTCTAAACAAGCTCTAACCCGTTGGATGGATTCCTTGGCCGCTTGCGTAAAGATAACAATATCATCAGCGTAGGCCAAATGACTAACCTCGGAGCATGCGCGTTTAGACTTGAAGGTCATTTCCATCTTTCCCAAAATAAGCTCATCCAACGCCCTTGATAGATATTCCGCTGCAATAATGAATAATGAAGGAGAGATAGGATCCCCTGCCGCAAGCCACGAGTGGATTTGAAGAAACCAGCCGGTGCTCCATTGATTAACACCGAGAACCAAGAAAGGCCATGACTAAGAAATCTCTACGGGAATCCCATACGGCGCATGACTTGGATCAAGAAAGGACATTGTACCCGATCATTTTTTTTTTTTTTTTTTTTTTTTTTTTTTTTTTTTTTATCAAACACCTCTACGGTGGAGGGTTCGTGGGTCCCTCATCCCTATCATTCCAAAGGCGGTAATTACAAGGCGTGGCCACACCCAAAAGTGGTGTGCCGTAACAAATCAAGAGTAGTATGCGGTCCAATCCCACAAGGTTCGGACCTCATCATACTCTTTTCCAAAATACAATTAACCAAAAAGCTAGTCACTATTGTCTCCCATCGTCTCATTATCAACTTTAATGCCCGTTCCCGTCAAGGTATCGGATGTGCGACACTCCCATCTCGTCCAATCTAACCAAGTCCAACAGTTCTCTCGGTGCTGAGTTGTAGTACATTCGTAGACCACTGTCTTGGACTAGCCCCATTTTCGCAAGGAAATCCGCCGCTTTGTTCCCCTCCCTGTGTATGAAGGTGGCTCGGAATTTGAGTTGGCGTTTATGAAGGGTTAGTTGCGCCACCGCTTGCCGGGCGAGTGCCGGGCCCCATCCTGTCCCATTGACCAATTTGATTGCTTGCTCTGCATCGGACTCAATCCAGATTGGTAGGGCGAGTTCTTTGGCTATATTTAGCCCATGGAGCATGGCCAACAGCTCCGCCTCTAACGCCGAGTGTGCTTCTAGGGGGGTGCTGAAGGCGACGAGCATCTTACCCAAGTGGTCTCGAATAATCCCTCCAGCCCCTGTTCTACCGTTCGCCTCATTGTAGGAGCCATCGATGTTGAGCTTTATCCACGGCTGGTCCGGGGGGTTCCATTTGATTGCCATGGCTAGGGGTAGCGCCCTGATTGCCGCCGCTTGAGGAATGTTGATTCCAAGTTTAACTCCCTTCCAATGTTTCGGCTTCAAGCTTCCATTGGACATAGCATTCCGAATGAACATGTGGACCTGCCATACCACGTTTTGTGGTTTAAACTGTGTGCCTTGGTGGCGACTCCTGTTTCTCTCCGACCAGATAAACCACAGAATGAGGTATGGAGTGGCTCGGCTAAGATGTTTCTTGTTCGGCTGTTGGTACCTTCGCGCCCACACTTCGATTCTCGTAGGGATTGTATCATTGATATGGATGCGGGGGAACGGGCCTGTGAACCAACCGTCAAACTCACTCCATACTCTGCGAGCTCCATGTCCCTGGATGAAGAGGTGTTGGAGGGACTCGGTATTCGGTCGGTGGGGGCAGCATTGGCACTTAGAGGCTAGCTCAATCTCCCGCCACTGAAGCTTCGTGTCAACCGGCACCCGATTGGAGAGAAGCCTCCAGATAAAGATGGCTATTGAGTTGGTGAGGCCTGCCTTCCAAACGTCCCCCAAACCTTGGATGATCGGGTTTCGCCCTCGAAGTGTGTCCCATGTCGAAGCCACCGTGAAATCCCCATGTTTAGAGAGGTTCCACCTCAGGATATCCTGTTCATCATGGAGGATCGGTGTATTAATGATGCCATCGATAACATGTTGAGGGAGGCCGGCCTGATTGTGAAGAAGCTGAAGCTTGGGCACATCCCAACCCCCATTAGTAATGAACTCCGAAACCCGGGTGGTTGGTCTTCCCCTATCATCAAGACTAAATTCCCTCAGAGGGCTATTGCCAAGCCAAATGTCATCCCAGAAGTAGATGTCCCCTTGTCCCACTAGCCATCTCATGTGCGGTTGTGCGAGGGGCCATGCTCTAGAGAGCCTTCTCCACGTAGGGCTACTCCTGCTCGGCAGTCTCAAGGTGAGCGGTGTGGAGTTGGTGCAATATTTTGCCATCATGTATCTTGCCCAAAGGGAGTTTTGCTCCCGAAAGCGCCACCAAAGTTTGATATTGAAGGCGCGGAGGACCTCCATAGTTTTCCGGATCCCAAGGCCTCCTTCATCAGTGGGCCGACACATTTGTTCCCAACCAATCCAATGGGTCCGCTTCTTCTCATTCGTCGACCCCCAAAAGAATCGGGCCATTTGTTGATCAAGTTGCTTAAGGGTACCGGCCGTGGGCTCGACGGCTTGGAAGATGTGTAAGGGGATCGCTTCAAGGGTGCTCTTAATCAACGTAAGCCTTCCTCCAAAGGATAGGTGACGGTGTGCCCATCCTGAGATCCTTCTTGCAATCTTTTCTCGTAGAAGGAGGAACATGTCCGTGCGTTTGACACCACGATAGATAGGTACTCCGAGGTAGAGGAAAGGGAAAACCCCTCTAGTGAAGCCCCCTTCCGCCTGGATCGAGTTTGCCCAATGCTCATGGGCCTCGGCAATATAGAAATTACTCTTAGCAAGGCTGACTTGTTGGCCGGAGACTCTTTCATACTTTTCAAGACAAGCTCTTAGCCGGCGCATAGGATTTGCCGCCGCTTGGGTGAAGATGATAATGTCGTCCGCATAGGCTAGATGGCTGATCTCCATGCATCTCCGGGAGGCTTTGTACGTCATGTCCTTTTGGCCGAGGATGAGCTTATCTAATGCTCGGGACAGGTATTCCGCAGCGATCACGAACAGAGCGGGGGAGATCGGATCTCCTTGCCGAAGTCCACGAGTTGATCTAAAGAAGCCCGCGGGTGCCCCGTTAACAAGGACCGAGAACCAGCAATACCCAATACACCTCTCCATAAGTGAAATCCATGAATCCGGGAATCCCATACGGCGTAAAACTTTGAAGAGGAAGGGCCATTGGACCCTATCATAGGCTTTAGCCATGTCAATCTTTACTGCCACATTAGGCGCTGGGGAGCATCTAGCAAGCTCATGGAACATTTCTTGAGCCAGAAGTGCGTTGTCGTTAAGGAGCCGACCTTTGACAAAACCACTTGGTTTGGGGAGATGACCTGTGGGAGGAAAGGAGAGAGTCGAGAGGTGAGTACCTTGGTAATGATCTTGTTTAAAACATTGCAGAGACTGATGGGTCGGTAGTCGGTCCATGACTCCGGCGATGCCTTCTTTGGGATAAGGACAATGCTTGTGGCCGTGATGCTCCTTGGCAGGAAGGCCCCTCTGAAGAACTGTCTGATTGCTTCCACTACCTCCGGCCCCACAATGGACCAGCAGGCTTGATAGAAGGTGGCCGAGAAGCCATCAGGTCCGGGTGCACTATCTCCGGAAATGCAAAAGGTGGCACTCCTGACCTCGTCCGCACTTGGAGCATCTGCGATGTCAACGAACTGCTCGGCTGAGTGGACCTGCTGGATTAGGTCGAGGTCTGGGTCTTCAAGTGTCGGATTGTTGGGGGCAAGGAGTTGTTGGAAGAAATCCACTGCGGACTTTTTAATCTCGGCTTCCTCGGTGAGCTCCTGCCCATTGACACGAATTGAATGGATGCGGAGACGGACCCTCTTTTGTTTCACCCAGCTTTGATAGAACCGGGTATTTTTGTCTCCCTCGGCAAGCCACCTCAAAGCTGCCTTCTGTCGCCAAAAATCTTCTTCCATTCTCAGCAAAAGGATGTACTCGGCAATGTGTTTGTTGATCGCTGTCCTGTGCTCCGGAGTCGGCCTTGCCTCGAAACTAGTTTGAGCCAGAGCAATTTCTTCCTCCTTTTCCTTTAGATTAGCATGGATGTTCCCAAAGACCTCTTTGTTCCACTCCTTAAGGGCCTTTTTAACTCTGGCCTGCTTGATTTGGATGTTTAGGATTCCACCCGCCCCCGTGGGCTCCTCCCATGCTTTTTGCACTACGGCCATGAATCCTTCATGTCGGATCCACATGTTCTGGAACCTGAATGCCTTGGCTCCAGCGGATGTGTTCATCTTCGTGCACCTGACAAGAATTGGTCCATGGTCCGAGGCAACCCGGGGGAGATTCGTAACCCGAGTAGCCTCGAAGGTCTTAGTCCAATCCTCACTGACAAACACTCTATCCAACCTTTCAAAGAGGCCATTCTTGGCCCAAGTGAATGCCGCTCCATCGAAACCAGGATCAAGCAGCCTACAGTCCTCCGTTGCCTCCGCAAAATCAACCATCTCAGCTTGCCGGTTAGTATCACTTCCGACTCTGTCTTGGTGTGATAGAATGGTGTTGAAATCGCCACCGATGATCCAAGGTGTTCCCTCGAGAGGCCGGCAATCTCTCTCATCTTGTCCCATAATTGATGTCGTTCAGCCCTTGTGCATTTGGCGTACACGGCTGAAATGGCCACCGGCCTAGCAAGGCGGTGGGACTTGAGGTAACCGTGAAGGATTTGTTCCGAGTCATTCTCAATATCAAAAGTGGACCCCTCTTCCGCGAACATCCAAATCTTCCCGTTCGTGTTCGAACCAATGAAGGGCAGCCCCAAGGCTTTAGAAAATCGGTCCGGGTCCGGGTGTGTGAGCGGTTCCATTATTGCAAGAAATAAAACATTATGACAATCAATAAGTCTTTTTAGAACGTTTTGAGTGGGCGCATTCGCAATCCCCCTCACGTTCCAAAACATGAAATTGTACGACATCATTAACAGGAAGGGTGCGTACCCAAAGAGGCTGAAGGCCTTCCTTGGTAGTCAGTGCGGTGTTGCTCTTTGTTCGGGGCGACCTCCTCGGCATCGTCGGCCGAACTGTTGCCTCCTAACCTCTCGACCCCCATGTGCAACTCCATGGGGTCTTCGTCCGCATCCCCACAATTCTCAACATCAAATTCTCCGTTCGCCATGAGAGAGTAATATCGGTTAGTACTCATGTGGTTCTTTGCCGAGAAGAACCCACGCCCCCTTGTCATGGCATGGCGCGCGCCTCCTCTCGGATTCCCTCGACGAGCTGGTGAGACCGAGCGCCTTTTTTTTTTTTTTTTTTTTTTTTTTTTTTTTTTTTTCAAACACCTCTACGGTGGAGGGTTCGTGGGTCCCTCATCCCTATATTTCCAAAAGTGATAATTACAAGGCGTGGCCACACCCAAAAGTGGTGTGCCGTAACAAATTCAAGAGTAGTATGCGGTCCGATCCCACAAAGTTCGGACCTCATCATACTCCTTTCCAAAATACAATTAACCAAAAAGCTAGTCACTAGTGTCTCCCATCGTCTCATGATCAACTTTGATGCCCGTCCCCGTCTAGGTTTCGGATGTGCGACACTCCCATCTCGTCCAATCTAACCAAGTCCAACAGTTCTCTCGGTGCTGAGTTGTAGTGCATTCGTAGGCCACTGTCTTGGACTAGCCCCATTTTCGCAAGGAAGTCCGCCGCTTTGTTCCCCTCCCTGTGTATGAAGGTGGCTCGGAAATTGAGTTGGCGTTTGAGAATGGTTAGTTGCGCCACCGCTTGCCGAGCTAGTGCCGGGCCCCATCCTGTCCCATTGACCAATTTGATTGCTTGCTCTGCATCTGACTCAATCCAGATTGGTAGGCCGAATTCCTTGGCTATATTTAGCCCGTGAATCATGGCCAACAGCTCCGCTTCTAAAGCCGAGTGGGCTTCAAGGGGTGTGCTGACGGCGGCGAGCATCTTACCCGAGTGGTCTCGAATAATCCCTCCAGCCCCTGTTCTGCCGTTCGCTTCATTGTAGGAGCCATCCGTGTTGAGCTTTATCCACGGCTGATCCGGGGGTTCCATTTGATTGCCATGGCTAGGGGTAGCGCCCTGATTGCCGCCGCTTGTTGGGGAATATTGATTCCAAGTTTAACTCCCTTCCAATGTTTCGGCTTCAAGCTTCCATTAGACATAGCATTTCGAATGAACATGTGAACCTGCCATACCACGTTTTGTGGTTTAAACTGTGTGCCTTGGTGGCGGCTCCTGTTTCTCTCCGACCAGATAAACCAAAGGATGAGGTATGGAGTGGCTCGGCTAAGATGTTTCTTGTTCGGCTGTTGGCACCTTCGCGCCCACACTTCGATTCTCGTAGGGATTGTGTCATTGATATGGATGCGGGGGAACGGCCCTGTGAACCAGCCGTCGAACTCACTCCATACTCTGCGAGCTCCATATCCCTGGATGAAGAGGTGTTGGAGTGACTCAGTGTTCGGTCTGTGGGGGCAGCATTGGCACTTAGAGGCTAGCTCAATCTCCCGCCACTGAAGTTTCGTGTCAACCGGCACCCGATTGGAGAGAAGCCTCCAGATAAAGATGGCTATTGAGTTGGTGAGGCCTACCTTCCAAACATCCCCCAAACCATGGATGATCGGGTTTCGTCCTCGAAGTGTGTCCCATGTCGAAGCCACCGTGAATTCCCCATGCTTAGAGAGGTTCCACCTCAGGATATCCTGTTCGTCATGGAGGATCGGTGTATTAATGATGCCATCGATAATATGCTGAGGAAGGCCGGCCTGATTGTGAAGGAGTTGGAGCTTGGGCACATCCCAACCACCATTTGTAATGAACTCCGAGACCCGGGTGGTTGGTCTTCCCCTATCATCAAGACTAAGTTCCCTCAGAGGGCTATCGCCAAGCCAAATGTCATCCCAGAAGTAGATGTCCCCTTGTCCCACTAGCCATCTTATGTGCGGTTGCGCGAGGGGCCATGCTCTTGAGAGCCTTCCTCCACGTAGGGCTACTCCTGCTCGGCAATCTCAAGGTGAGCGGTGTGGAGTTGGAGCAATATTTTGCCATCATGTATCTTGCCAAAGGGAGTTTTGCTCCGAAAGCGCCACCAAAGTTTGATATTGAAGGCGCGGAGGACCTCCATAGTTTTTTCGGATCCCAAGGCCTCCTTCATCAGTGGGCCGGCACATTTGTTCCCATCCAATCCAATGGGTCCGCTTCTTTTCATTCGTAGACCCCCAAAAGAATCGGGCCATTTGTTGATCAAGTTGCTTGAGGGTACCAGCCGTGGGCCTCGACGGCTTGAAAGATGTGCAAGGGGATCGCTTCAAGAGTGCTCTTAATCAACGTAAGCCTTCCTCCAAAGGATAGGTGACGGTGTGCCTCATCCTGAGATCCTTCTTGCAATCTTTTCCCGTAGAAATAGGAACATGTCCGTGCGTTTGGCACCACGATAGATAGGGACTCCGAGATAGAGAAAAGGAAAGGCCCCTCTAGAGAAGCCTCCTTCCGCCTGGATCGAGTTTGCCCAATGCTCATGGGCCTCGGCATATAGAAATTACTCTTGGAGCCGAGGCTGACTTGTTAGGCGGAAGACTCTTTCATATTTTTAGAGACTAGGCTCTAGCCGGCGCCGGATAGGATGCGCCGCTTGAGTGAAGCTGAATAATGTCGTCCGCAAGGCCTAGCATGGCACATGATCTCATGCATCTCGGAGGCTTGAATTCTTCGTATGTCCTTTGGCGAGGATGAGCTTATCTAATGCTCGGACAGGTAGTCGCAGCACGATTACGAACACGAGCGGGGGAGATCGGGCTTCGGGGAAGGAAGGCCCCGTCAAAAAATTGCCTAACCGCATCCACCACATCTGGCCCGACGGAACCCCAGCAAACCTGGTAGAAGAGAGCCAGAAGACATCCGGGCCGGGGGCACTATTGCATGAGACATCCGGCGGTTTGGGGAAGTCCTCCAAGTGCTCCGAAAAGGGGAGTTGTTGCAAAAGGCTTAGATCCGGGTCAGCAAGCTCCGGATGATTCGGTGCCAGGAGGGATTGGAAGAATTCGACCGCCGAGTCTCTGATTTCAAGATCATCAGTGAGCTCTCTCCCATTAGCATTAATCTTGTGGATTCTCAACCGAATTCTCTTCTGCTTCACCCAACTTTGATAGAATCTAGTGTTTTTGTCGCCCTCATCCAGCCATCGAAGAGCTGCTTTCTAGCGCCAAAAGTCTTTCTCCATTTTGAGAAGAAGTACTCAGCTATCTGCTTGTTGATCTCCGTTCTGTTCCGGGCCGAGGGGTCTTCCTCAAACTCGGACTGAGCCATGGCAATATTCTCTTCACAAGTCTTGAGATTGGCGTGGATATTGCCAAGACCTCTTCTTGCAACAAATCAGCAAAGCCCTCATGCCGGATCCACATGTTTTGTAACCGGAACGGTCGGCCACCCCCGTGGTTGTTCGGCAATCTGCACCTAACAAGGAGTAGCCCGTGAACCGAAGCAACCCGGGGGAGGTTTGTGATTCTTATGGCATCAAAAAGTTGAGTAGAAGCCTCACTGACCAACACCCCTATCCAACCTTTCCATAAGTCCATTCTTGGCCCAGGTGTAATCCGAGCATCAAAGCCCGGGTCCAGAAGGCGACAATCCTCATGGCCTCGGCCAAAGTCAACCATCTCCGCCTGTCGATTCGTTTCACTTCACGTCCTATCCCGAGTGGAGAGGATGGTGTTGAAGTCCCCACCAATAAACCACGGCATCCCTTCCGAAATTGGGGTGATGTCTCTCATCTTATCCCATAGAGCAAGCCGTTCCCCATGCACTTAGCATACACGGCCGAGACCCTGATAGGAGTTGAGAGCCGAGGGCAAGTAAACCGCCCATGGAGCAGCTGTTCCGAGTCATCCTCAACTTCAAAATTTGCCCCTTCCTCCACAAAAATCCACATCTTCCCATTGGTGTTGGAGCTCTTGTATATCATCCCCAGCACTTTTGAATACTTGTCCGGGTTGGGGATGTGAGCCGCTCCATTGTTGCAAGAAAGCAAATATTATGAGATTTGATTAGTCGTTTAAGGACGTTTTGGGTTGACGCGTTTGCGAATCCCCCCTAACGTTCCAAAACAAAAAATTTATTGACATGATTAACAAGAGAAGTCCGTACCCGGCGGGTATGAAGTCCCCCCATGCAATTCGATGGTATGGAGTTTATTTTTCCCCTTCTTGACTTGTCTCGGCCTCCATAAGAGTGGGGTTGGCTCCGCAATCTTTCCTCAATGGCCGAAATATTCTCTTCCCCACCCTCCTTGTCGGTCCAATCATTTTCCTCATAGTTCTCCCGAGCCATGGGGAGAAATAGCGGTTGGTACTCATGTGACTTCTCGACGCTTGTGTTTCGGCCCCTGTTAAATCGAAACATTTGAACGAACCTTTCGGCCTGCACTAGATCGCCCGGAGATTGGACCTTTGAGTTTCTTGGGGCTATGTCGATCTCTTCCTTCAACCTGGTCGGAATAATGACCATATCCATGCCCTTTTCACTATGCAATTCACCAATGAAATCCGGCCCCGCCCAATCCGGTCCATTAGCCTCCTTTGCCTTCGGGTTCATCCATGAATTACTCTCCTTTGCCTTGTTTCTTTTCCTTGGTGTTTCCATTCCCCATTACCATCATTTGATTCTGATCATCCTTAGTTTTCTTAGTTCCATGTCCTCCATGTAGTGGCTGTTTCGGTGGAACAATGTTGTAGTTTCGCTTGGGGGTCGGTCCACTTTCCCGGCAGCATAGCAAACATCGCTTTTATGTCCAACGTGTTTGCATTCCGGCAATAAGATGGGATCTTATCCCACTTCACTTGTTGCACCGTCTCCCGCCCACAAATATCCAAGATGATCTCGTCGGGTGGTGGTTTTGTGATATCTATTTCGATGCATATGCGAGCAAAGGAGAGTCTTGATTTGTTGGCCGTGGCCCGGTCCACTTGGATGGAATACCAAGGAGTTTCCCACTAGAAAAGAGGGCCGATTGATCGAAGAGATGGATCGGGAGCCCAATTAGGTTGCACCATTACCGGCGAGTAATGGCTGCGCCACCCAAGTATCCAACCTTTCCGCTGAGTCCAAGTTGGCAACTTGCAAGGCATTATTCTTTTTTGGCTGCCTTGTCGCGACAATGTGTTGGAGATCTCGTGGAGGTCCGGAGGAGTATGGGACAAAAGCACTTGATTTTGGCTGCACATGGTGTCCAACAGCTAGTGCTGCATGTGACTCCTCACCATGGGAAGTCTACAAAGGACTTTCAAAAAGTGCTCCGGTGTCTATTACCATTTCGGGAAGTTTGACTTCCTCTTGCCCCAAGATTCCTTTTGCTTTTGCAGCGTATAGTACCCATTGTTTTGTCTTGACTCAAAGGGGTGTCATCCCCCTCGGCGACGGTGGACTCCACGCCGGCTGACTGACCCGCCTTCTGGCCGGAAAATGTATTTTTTCCGGGAGAAGCAAGAACTCCGGCCTCCGGCCCTTCCGAATCTTGGTCATTGTCGTTCCCACTTTGTATGTGCTCCTCCAACCTAGAGGAGTCCCTCATTACATGTGCCGGAGCCACCGGGAAAATGGGGCCTTTGCACTTGGGACTTTCGGATGAGATTCCGTCTTCCTCACCAAAATCGATCCTCTTTCTTAATTGTTTGTCTTCGGGAAGTGGAGAAGGGACAAATCTTTTCCAACCATCCCCTTTAGTGGGTGGTGCCGGGGTGCTCCTCCGCGTCTTGAGTTTTGCTCTCTTAAGTTTCATTGATAACTTCTTGGTGGTTTGGTTCAATATTTTGATCCGGGATGGTTATGGCCTCCTCGGGGTCCACGTGGCTGACCCATTGCTTTGGCCAGCCGGGATGGGGTCTTCGGCGAGGTATAACCAAGGTCCAACATAGACGTGGCTCCGGGTATGAGAGTTGCGGGTGAAGGCCCGAGCGTTTGCCGTCGTGGCTAGGCGTCTAGGCCGACGGGGGGAGATGGGCGAGGTTGTGTGAACGACCGGTGCGGGAAGATACCGTGGGACAAAGGGGTGAAACCGACGGAGGTGTTGGTGAAGGTGGTGGTCGGCGGGGTGGTGGTGGGTGATTAGGTGCGGGACTATACTTGGATGATTTTTAGAGAGAATGAGGAGCTTTTCACTCTGGATGATTTTTTTTTTAATTCTTATTAGAGGTTTTACTTGGAAATACATCAATGCAAAACATGTGCTTATTCAATTAGAGGATCTAAGTGATTACGCTCGGTTGCTAAATGGCCCGAAGGATACCCCGGTGTGGTATGTAGATAGACACCCGATGCGAGTCTTTAAGTGGACTCCGGATTTTGATGTTTATTGTGAATCGCCGATTGCAGCTATATGGTGTAACTTTTTTTTTGAATCAATTCCGAAAAAATAATTTTTTGTTTTTATTTATTTATTTATTAAACACCATCATAGTGTAGGGTTTGTGGGTCCCTCATCCCTATATTTCAAAAGGCGATGAATACAAAACGTGGCCACACCCGAAAGTGATGTGCCTTCACAAACTTGGGAGTAGTAAGCGGTCCGGAGCCACATGCCCGGACCTCATCATACTCCCTTTCAAAAGTCAAAATACAATTAAGCAAAACCAAAGGCTATACCCTCCTTTCCTCCAAAGCAAGAGTTTATTCTTCATCCTCATTTTGGACCCGAATGTTCGGGATTCCCGTTGCATCCATCCTAGTGATTGCTGTAAGGTGTCTTGGCGCTGTGAGGGCATTCATACGGCAGTAGTCGGTACGTTCCAAACCCATTTTAGCGAGGAATCTCCGGCCCTATTCCCTTCCCGATGGATGAAGGTGAAACACATGTCTCGTTGGCGCTTGAGGGTTGCAAGCCGCGCTATCACCCGGCTAATGTGGGCCACACCCCAGCTTGTGCCATTGAGGAGCTTGACCGCTTGTTGTGCGTCCGATTGAACCCAAATAGGTCGATTGAATTCCAAGGCGAGGGTCAACCCAAGTTGGACGGCAAGAAGCTCCGCTTCAAGGGCCGAGTGAGCCGCAAGCGGGGAGGCAAAGGCTGTAAGCATTTTGCCCTTGTGATATCGGATAATTCCTCCTCCCCCCCCCCCCCCCGACTTTATCCGACGCTTCCATGTATGCACCGTCGGTGTTGAGCTTGATCCAGGGATCATCCGGCGGGTACCATTTGATTGCCAATGCGAGAGGCCTAGTTCTCCTTGGCTCGGCATGGCTTGGGATAGTGATTTTGAGGCGAACTCCTTTCCAATGCTTCATCTTTTTTTTTTTTTTTTTTTTTTTTTTTTTTTTTTTTTATCAAACACCTCTACGGTGGAGGGTTCGTGGGTCCCTCATCCCTATAATTCCAAAGGCGGTAATTACAAGGCGTGGCCACACCCAAAAGTGGTGTGCCGTAACAAATCAAGAGTAGTATGCGGTCCAATCCCACAAGGTTCGGACCTCATCATACTCTTTTCCAAAATACAATTAACCAAAAAGCTAGTCACTATTGTCTCCCATCGTCTCATTATCAACTTTAATGCCCGTTCCCGTCAAGGTATCGGATGTGCGACACTCCCATCTCGTCCAATCTAACCAAGTCCAACAGTTCTCTCGGTGCTGAGTTGTAGTGCATTCGTAGACCACTGTCTTGGACTAGCCCCATTTTCGCAAGGAAATCCGCCGCTTTGTTCCCCTCCCTGTGTATGAAGGTGGCTCGGAATTTGAGTTGGCGTTTATGAAGGGTTAGTTGCGCCACCGCTTGCCGGGCGAGTGCCGGGCCCCATCCTGTCCCATTGACCAATTTGATTGCTTGCTCTGCATCGGACTCAATCCAGATTGGTAGGGCGAGTTCTTTGGCTATATTTAGCCCGTGGAGCATGGCCAACAGCTCCGCCTCTAACGCCGAGTGTGCTTCTAGGGGTGTGCTGAAGGCGACGAGCATCTTACCCAAGTGGTCTCGAATAATCCCTCCAGCCCCTGTTCTACCGTTCGCTTCATTGTAGGAGCCATCTGTGTTGAGCTTTATCCACGGCTGGTCCGGGGGGTTCCATTTGATTGCCATGGCTAGGGGTAGCGCCCTGATTGCCGCCGCTTGAGGAATGTTGATTCCAAGTTTAACTCCCTTCCAATGTTTCGGCTTCAAGCTTCCATTGGACATAGCATTCCGAATGAACATGTGGACCTGCCATACCACGTTTTGTGGTTTAAACTGTGTGCCTTGGTGGCGACTCCTGTTTCTCTCCGACCAGATAAACCACAGAATGAGGTATGGAGTGGCTCGGCTAAGATGTTTCTTGTTCGGCTGTTGGTACCTTCGCGCCCACACTTCGATTCTCGTAGGGATTGTATCATTGATATGGATGCGGGGGAACGGGCCTGTGAACCAACCGTCAAACTCACTCCATACTCTGCGAGCTCCATGTCCCTGGATGAAGAGGTGTTGGAGGGACTCGGTATTCGGTCGGTGGGGGCAGCATTGGCACTTAGAGGCTAGCTCAATCTCCCGCCACTGAAGCTTCGTGTCAACCGGCACCCGATTGGAGAGAAGCCTCCAGATAAAGATGGCTATTGAGTTGGTGAGGCCTGCCTTCCAAACGTCCCCCAAACCTTGGATGATCGGGTTTCGCCCTCGAAGTGTGTCCCATGTCGAAGCCACCGTGAATTCCCCATGTTTAGAGAGGTTCCACCTCAGGATATCCTGTTCATCATGGAGGATCGGTGTATTAATGATGCCATCGATAACATGCTGAGGGAGGCCGGCCTGATTGTGAAGAAGCTGAAGCTTGGGCACATCCCAACCCCCATTAGTAATGAACTCCGAAACCCGGGTGGTTGGTCTTCCCCTATCATCAAGACTAAATTCCCTCAGAGGGCTATTGCCAAGCCAAATGTCATCCCAGAAGTAGATGTCCCCTTGTCCCACTAGCCATCTCATGTGCGGTTGTGCGAGGGGCCATGCTCTTGAGAGCCTTCTCCACGTAGGGCTACTCCTGCTCGGCAGTCTCAAGGTGAGCGGTGTGGAGTTGGTGCAATATTTTGCCATCATGTATCTTGCCCAAAGGGAGTTTTGCTCCCGAAAGCGCCACCAAAGTTTGATATTGAAGGCGCGAAGGACCTCCATAGTTTTCCGGATCCCAAGGCCTCCTTCATCAGTGGGCCGACACATTTGTTCCCAACCAATCCAATGGGTCCGCTTCTTCTCATTCGTAGACCCCCAAAAGAATCGGGCCATTTGTTGATCAAGTTGCTTAAGGGTACCGGCCGTGGGCTCGACGGCTTGGAAGATGTGTAAGGGGATCGCTTCAAGGGTGCTCTTAATCAACGTAAGCCTTCCTCCAAAGGATAGGTGACGGTGTGCCCATCCTGAGATCCTTCTTGCAATCTTTTCTCGTAGAAAGAGGA
Organism: Salvia splendens; assembly: GCF_004379255.2. Lineage (NCBI taxonomy): Eukaryota > Viridiplantae > Streptophyta > Magnoliopsida > Lamiales > Lamiaceae > Salvia > Salvia splendens. The sequence goes on along the minus strand of NC_056050.1, from coordinate 10,491,119 downwards.
ACATGTCCGTGCGTTTGACACCACGATAGATAGGTACTCCGAGGTAGAGGAAAGGGAAAGCCCCTCTAGTGAAGCCCCCTTCCGCCTGGATCGAGTTTGCCCAATGCTCATGGGCCTCGGCAATATAGAAATTACTCTTAGCAAGGCTGACTTGTTGGCCGGAGACTATTTCATACTTTTCAAGACAAGCTCTTAGCCGGCGCATAGGATTTGCCGCCGCTTGGGTGAAGATGATAATGTCGTCCGCATAGGCTAGATGGCTGATCTCCATGCATCTCCGGGAGGCTTTGTACGTCATGTCCTTTTGGCCGAGGATGAGCTTATCTAATGCTCGGGACAGGTATTCCGCAGCGATCACGAACAGAGCGGGGGAGATCGGATCTCCTTGCCGAAGTCCACGAGTTGATCTAAAGAAGCCCGCGGGTGCCCCGTTAACAAGGACCGAGAACCAGCAATACCCAATACACCTCTCCATAAGTGAAATCCATGAATCCGGGAATCCCATACGGCGTAAAACTTTGAAGAGGAAGGGCCATTGGACCCTATCATAGGCTTTAGCCATGTCAATCTTTACTGCCACATTAGGCGCTGGGGAGCATCTAGCAAGCTCATGGAACATTTCTTGAGCCAGAAGTGCGTTGTCGTTAAGGAGCCGACCTTTGACAAAACCACTTTGGTTTGGGGAGATGACCTGTGGGAGGAAAGGAGAGAGTCGAGAGGTGAGTACCTTGGTAATGATCTTGTTTAGAACATTGCAGAGACTGATGGGTCGGTAGTCGGTCCATGACTCCGGCGATGCCTTCTTTGGGATAAGGACAATGCTTGTGGCCGTGATGCTCCTTGGCAGGAAGGCCCCTCCGAAGAACTGTCTGATTGCTTCCACTACCTCCGGCCCCACAATGGACCAGCAGGCTTGATAGAAGGTGGCCGAGAAGCCATCAGGTCCGGGTGCACTATCTCCGGAAATGCAAAAGGTGGCACTCCTGACCTCGTCCGCACTTGGAGCATCTGCGATGTCAACGAACTGCTCGGCTGAGTGGACCTGCTGGATTAGGTCGAGGTCTGGGTCTTCAAGTGTCGGATTGTTGGGGGCAAGGAGTTGTTGGAAGAACTCCACTGCGGACTTTTTAATCTCGGCTTCCTCGGTGAGCTCCTGCCCATTGACACGAATTGAATGGATGCGGAGACGGACCCTCTTTTGTTTCACCCAGCTTTGATAGAACCGGGTATTTTTGTCTCCCTCGGCAAGCCACCTCAAAGCTGCCTTCTGTCGCCAAAAATCTTCTTCCATTCTCAGCAAAAGGATGTACTCGGCAATGTGTTTGTTGATCGCTGTCCTGTGCTCCGGAGTCGGCCTTGCCTCGAAACTAGATTGGGCCAGAGCAATTTCTTCCTCCTTTTCCTTTAGATTAGCATGGATGTTCCCAAAGACCTCTTTGTTCCACTCCTTAAGGGCCTTTTTAACTCTGGCCTGCTTGATTTGAATGTTTAGGATTCCACCCGCCCCCGTGGGTTCCTCCCATGCTTTTTGCACTACGGCCATGAATCCTTCATGTCGGATCCACATGTTCTGGAACCTGAATGCCTTGGCTCCAGCGGATGTGTTCATCTTCGTGCACCTGACAAGAATTGGTCCATGGTCCGAGGCAACCCGGGGGAGATTCGTAACCCGAGTAGCCTCGAAGGTCTTAGTCCAATCCTCACTGACAAGCACTCTATCCAACCTTTCAAAGAGGCCATTCTTGGCCCAAGTGAATGCCGCTCCATCAAAACCAGGATCAAGCAGCCTACAGTCTTCCGTTGCCTCCGCAAAATCAACCATCTCGGCTTGCCGGTTAGTATCACTTCCGACTCTGTCTTGGTGTGATAGAATGGTGTTGAAATCGCCACCGATGATCCAAGGTGTTCCCTCGAGAGGCCCGGCAATCTCTCTCATCTTGTCCCATAATTGATGTCGTTCAGCCCTTGTACATTTGGCGTACACGGCTGAAATGGCCACCGGCCTAGCAAGGCGGTGGGACTTGAGGTAACCGTGAAGGATTTGTTCCGAGTCATTCTCAATATCAAAAGTGGACCCCTCTTCCGCGAACATCCAAATCTTCCCGTTCGTGTTCGAACCAATGAAGGGCAGCCCCAAGGCCTTAGAGAATCGGTCCGGGTCCGGTTGTGTGAGCGGTTCCATTATTGCAAGAAAAAAAACATTATGACAATCAATAAGTCTTTTTAGAACGTTTTGAGTGGGCGCATTCGCAATCCCCCTCACGTTCCAAAACATGAAATTGTACGACATCATTAACAGGAAGGGTGCGTACCCAAAGAGGCTGAAGGCCCTCCTTGGTAGTCAGTGCGGTGTTGCTCTTTGTTCGGGGCGACCTCCTCGGCATCGTCGGCCGAACTGTTGCCTCCTAACCTCTCGACCCCCATGTGCAACTCCATGGGGTCTTCGTCCGCATCCCCACAATTCTCAACATCAAATTCTCCGTTCGCCATGAGAGAGTAATATTGGTTAGTACTCATGTGGTTCTTTGCCGAGAAGAACCCACGCCCCCTTGTCAAGGCATGGCGCGCGCCTCCTCTCGGATTCCCTCGACGAGCTGGTGAGACCGAGCGCCTCGCATTAGGGGAGCCCCACTCCACGTCCATGTTCCCACGTGGTGATGGTGGTTCGGAGGTGGGATGCAATGGGTTCCCCCGGTTCGGTGGGGACTTCCCAACCTCGGTCCCGGCCTTGAGCCCGGCATTTTGAGTTCCGGAGCTCGGTCCGCTCCCCAAAGCAGAGTCCGGCATTTTAGAGTCCGGCCTTGAGCCCGGCATTTTCGAGTTCGGTCCCTCCCAGGAAGTACCACCGATATCCTCCCCATTTGTTTTGTTATTGTTTGGTCGATCACCGGCCTTGCCTTGCTTCTTCCCAAAACGTTTCCATTCATTGGAGCTGGGGGCATTCTTCCCCGTATCTTGCTTCCCCTTCTCGGTTTGTCTCTCGGGTTGTGACTGTTTAGGCGGGCCGTTGTGGTAGTTTCTCTTTGGCGGCCGTTCCTTCTTGCCCGTCGCATAGCACACCTCACTTGCATGGCCGACGTGTTTACATTCTTGACAATATGATGGTATCTTGTCCCATCGGACCCGCTGCACTGTTTCTCGCCCACCAAGGTCAAGGATTATCTCTTCGGTAGGCGGTTTTGTGATGTCTATCTCGACGCAAATTCGGGCAAATGAAAGCCGAGTCTTGTTTGCCGTGGCTCGATCAATCTGTATTGGAGTGCCGAGAAGCTTGCCGATGGCGAATAAGGCGGATTGGTCGAAAAGATGAATGGGGAGGCCAATTAGGTTGCACCAAATTGCCGCAATGGGGGACTCGCAGTATGCATCAAAGTCCGGGGACCATTTGAAGACCCTCATCGGGTGACGGTCAATGAGCCATACGGGCGTACCCCTTGGGCCTCCAAGGATTCGGGCATAGTCCGCCAAGTCCTCGCATTGAATGAGAATATGTTTAGCATTAATGTACTTCCAACTGAATCCACACCGGAGTTTAATATTATCGAGAGTCTTTTGGATTTGCAGTCCGGTAGGGATAGAGTGAGAGAACTTACCCACAATGGCGTGTCCCATGCTCTCAGCAAGCTTTTGAGTTTCCGCTCCGGAGAAGTAGATGGCCGGGATGCCGTCGGACACTGAAGCAAATCCAATGTTCCGAAGCTTATCCGGCTCAAAGGCTTGAGGGCCGTTAGGGTCAGTCGAGCCTTTAAGCATGTCCGCCATCGTTTTCGGCCGGCCGGGGTGGCTTGAGGTGCCTTCACCCCCGCCATGTAGCGTGTTACTCGCCGAGCCCGACGGAGTACCCATAAGCAAGTCCGCCATCGATTTCGGCCACGCCGAGGTCCCCGGGGTAGCTTCTACCCCCCCATGTTGAGTAACTTGATTTGGCCCTTGTGTTGCGGCATTCGCCGAGGGCTTAGGTGTATTTCCTTTTCTCTTCGGGTTGTTGTGTTCGGCTTTTCCATTCTCGGTGTGGATCTTCTCGGCACCATCGTTGTCGTTGTGTACCCTTCTCGGCTTTTCCATTCTCGGCAGTTCGGCTTTTCCTTTCTCGGTGTGGACCTTCTCGGCCTCTTCATTCTCGGTGTGGATCTTCTCGGCATCATCCATTGGCGTATCGTTGGGTGTTGGTGTTTCTCTTGTCAATACGCCCATCTCGGCACTAGGCGTGGCCTTGTTCGTTGTCTCGATAATAAGCTTTTCTCGGTTGGCGTTAGGGTTCGCCTTAGGTCGCAGCTGGCCGAGCTCCACACAATAATGTTCCGGGCTGGCCTCAAACGTAGCTCGGATCTTGCTAGTTCGTCCTCGTTCGAGAGGGGGGAAGTCCTCAAGAGATGCCCCACTCCCATTCCAAGGTGTGTGTGTGACACTTTGCATGCATCCCGAAGAGTTTTGGGGGAACTCCGGTGGTTTGTGACTGGCCGTCGGTAGGTTTCCGGCACGGAGAGGCTGCGCCGCCGCTGCATCGAGCGTTTCCACCGAGTCCAACGCTGCAAGATGAAGGATCTCATCTAGTTTTGGGTTCCTTGGTGGGGATCCAAACGATGCAACTCGTGCCATGTTAGAGGGGAAAGGGGGGGGGGCACTTTCAAGGGGGGCTTTTGTACTTGCTATCATTTTAGGCAAGTTTGCTTTTGTACCTGATGGCTTAGGTAGGAAAGGTGGATTAGTGCTTTCAAAGTCAACTTTTGTCCCAGCCTCCAGATTAGGTAGGTTTGCTTTTCCACTTTCCAATGGGGCAAGGACAGCACATGGGGCAGCTTGTGCTTCACGTGACCTAGCAAGTCTTGGCTGGGGATTGTGGAGGGAGGGGACTTCACCGGAAACGGTCATAAGCTCGACGGCGGGAGCAGCAGTTTCCGGCGAGCCGCCTCCTTCCGGCACGGTTCTACCGTTGGGGGCATCGAACTCTTCTTCACATTCATTCCAATGCTCCACTTCCTCTTCCTTCTTATGAGGCAAGTCGGGGTCCTCCAACCTGAAAGAGAGCCCCAAGTCGAGGGACGGAGTCGCCGGGAACAGGGATCCTTTGCATTTGGAACTACCGGCCGAAGGTCCTTCCTCCTCACCGAAGTCGATCTTCTTCCTTAGTTGCTTGTCCTCGGGCATCGGAGACGGGACAAATCTCTTACGACCATTGCCTTTGGTAGGAGGCGCCGGCGTACTTTTCCGGGCTTTGAGCTTTGCTTTAGCCATTTTTAGTTCCATGGATTTGGTCGGACGTTGAAGGGAAGCGGCCTCACCAGCTCGGAAGACCATTTGCTGATCGGAGAGGACCCGAGCTTCCTCATCCCCGGGAACAATGTCAGGCAAATGATCCGGATTTAGGGCCGGAGTGTCTCTCTTTCGTCGGGGTCCGGCGGTTGCCCCATTGTTTCGGCCAGCCGGGCGGGCTTCGGCAAGGTATAGCCAAGACGTGGAGTAGAGGTTGACGGGAGCCGCGAGCCAAGTCCGACGTTGAAGTGGCTTTCGTCGGGGATGGGCCGGGGGTGACAGGCGGAGTGGGATTGGGAGGTGGCCGACAGGGTGGTGAGGGTGGAGGGGCGGGTGGCGACGTGAGGGATGGGTGGGTGTTTTCCGGCGATGCAATAGGGAGTTATTTTTCGGGAGGGGACTACCGTTCAAAAGCTATAATTGCTAGAGAGAAGGGAGAGCATCTCTCTCTAGGAGGGGAGGGGAGTTCTGCCCCGTGACGGTTTCCAATGCTTCATCTTGTAGATTCCGTTGGCCATACTATTTCTGATGAAGACTTGTACTTGCCAAACCACATTGAATGGCTTAAATTGCGCCGATTGATGGCGGCTCCTATTCCGTTCCGCCCAAATGAACCATAATATAAGATACGGCATGGCCCGACAGAGGTGTTCCTTGCCGGGTTGCTGGATTCTCCGTGCCCAGACTTCAAGCCTTTCTGGGATAGTGTCATTGATCCGGAGGGGTGGTGAAGATCCCTCAAACCAGGAGTCAAACTCCCTCCATACCCCGCGTTCCCCATCCCCTTGTATGAAGAGATGTTGGAGGGATTCGATCCCCGATCTATGTGGACAGCATTGGCATTTGGAGGCCAATTCCATTCTTCTCCACTGCAGCTTTGTATCCACTGGGATGCGGTTGGACAGGAGTCTCCATACAAAGATAGCAATAGAGGACGTGAGACCCGCTTTCCAAATGTCATCGAGGCCCTGGACGATCGGCCTTTGGGAACGTTCGAAAGGTCTCCCATGTTGTAGAGTATGTGGGTGTCGGTCCATCCCCGGATTGACCCCTATTTACTCTTGTGGTGTTTTTGTAATAGGGTGTGGTGTAAATTGTTTTTGTCACTCTAGCTTTAGAAAGATTGGTCCTCTTGTAATCAAGTAATGGATTTTTGTTGATATATAGGGATGAGGGACCAACGAACCCTCCACCGTGAAGGTGTTTGATTAAAAAAAAAATGTTGTAGCTAGCGAAAACTCCCCATTATGTGATAACCTCCATCTCGGAACATCCGGCCCCTCCGAAATGATTGGCGTGTCAAGAATCTTCCGGACGATGTGTTGTGCAAGGCCGGCTTGCGCTTGGAGAATCCGCAGCTTGGCTTCATTCCAAGATCCATCTATAATGTAATCAGCAACATGAACAAGAGGGCCTCCCCTATCATCGAGACTAAGTTCCCTCAAAGGAACCTCTCCAAGCCATAAATCATCCCAAAATAAAATCTTTCCTTCTCCCACCACCCATCGAATGTGCGGTTGTGCCTGCGCCCGAGCCTTTAAAAGCCTCTTCCAGGTAGGGCTACACCTCCCCGAGGCTCTAGCTGTGAGTGGGGACGCCTTATGGCAATATTTAGCCATCATGTACATAGCCCAAAGGGAGTTTTGTTCCCTGAACCTCCACCATAATTTTATATTAAAGGCACGTAAGACCTCCTTGATCTCCCGAATGCCCAAGCCCCCTTCGGACGTGGGTAGGCAAACCTGGTCCCATCCTATCCAGTGCGTCCTTTTCTTTTCATTGCTCGACCCCCAAAAGAAGCGAGCCACTTGCTGATCTAATTGCTTGAGGGTGTAGCCGGTTGGCTCGATAGCTTGAAAAATATGTAAGGGGATTGCCTGAAGTGTGCTTTTTATCAAGGTGAGTCTCCACCCAATGGAGAGGTGCCGATGAGCCCACCCAGAGATCCTAGCCGAGATTTTGTCTCGAAGGAACATGAACATATTCGTGCGCTTCACCCCCCGGTAAATAGGGACTCCTAGGTAAAGGAAAGGGAACGTACCTCGGGAGAAGCCTCCTTCACTTTGGATCCCACACGCCGAAACGGTTTTAGAGAGAGAGGCTCCTCCTTCTCTCTGCAATCCCACCTTGGCCTCACGCCATCAACACCAACACTCCGTTGATTGATAATCTGGACGAAGGTTTTCATGGTCATGGATTGGGATAGGACGAAGGACCCGTTGGATATATTGATCCAAGAACCCCACGTATAAGGTTTGGCAGCGGACTCCCTTGATTGATAATCTGGTTTGATCCACTTCCAGAGCTTGGAAAACCTCGACCCGTTGGCTATATGATCAGCCAAGAACCTCGGTATAGTTGAACGCCACAAGAACTTGCTCAAAGTATCTTGATAAGTTCCAAACAAGTGAAAAACTCTACAAAGAGAATTCAACTCACAAGACAAAGTCTATTTTCGTATTTGATCAATGTTGTCCTCAAATGACATGCTTACAAGCCTATTTATAGGCTAGAATGGACTCTTGAAAGTATCATATCATTAGTACAACTTAAGACCTTTAGAATGACTCATAATAAGTGAAAAGTAACTCCTAAACTATTGGTGTGACTTTAGGACATCTAAAGTCACTTATTTAACTCAAAAAGTAACTTAAAAATGACTCTTCATTTTGGTTGCTCCAACTTGGACGAAAATGCATCATGTAACTTCAATTTGGGCCTCCAAAATGTGATATATAGTGACTCAAAACTTCATGCATTGGGCAGCCCACTAAATTGAATAATATTCACCATTTGGCCCAATGTAGATTGGTCTTGGAATTGGGCTTTTATTTCATCAACTAAAAGCATCACGGACTCCTTTATCTTCTTAGCTCTAGCTCTTGTAATTGGTCCACTTTGAATGAACAATGGATCCATCTTCTTGTCCTCCTTGTAGATCAGCTTGGGTGTAGCTCGATCAACCTTGGCCTCACGCCATCAACACCAACACTCCGCCGGCTACCCTACCACGGCTCACCCCGCGCCGGTCGCAAGAACCACTCCGCCCAACACCCCGTCGGCCTAGACGAATCGCCACGCCGTCTACGCGCTAGCCCTACCCGCAACCCCTGTTCCCGGAGCCACGCCTGGACTGGCCCTTGACCATCCTTGCCGGAGATTTCACCCCTAGCCTAGCTAGCTGAAACGATGGGCCATCCACCGGACCCTGACGAGGCCATAACCATATCGGATCAACAAATGGTATTCACGATGGAAGAGAAGTCACCGCCTAAGCAAATCTCCAAGAAGTTGGCAACGAAACTCAAGAGAGCAAAACTTGTGCTGCGGCGGAGCACCCCGGCACCACTTACTAAAGGGGACGGTCGGAAGCGTTTCATTCCCTCTCCACTCCCCGAAGACAAGCAATTAAGAAAAAGGATCGATTTTGGCGATGTTGAGAGTGACTCGGCCGATAGCCCCAAGTGCAAAGGCCCTATCTTCCCGGCGACTCCGGCGCATGAAATGGAGGACGCATCTAGGCCGGAGGAGCACAAACAATTTGGGAATGACAATGCTCGAGATTTGGAAGGAGTAGAGGCCGAAATAGTAGCATCTCCCCGAAAAACTAAGTTTTCCGGCCAAAAGGCCGGTCAGCTAGCCGGCGTGGAACCCACCGTCACCGGAGGGGATGACAACCCTATGAGTCAAGACAAAACATTGGTACTTGGTGCTGCAAAAGCAAAAGGAATCTTGGGGGAAGAGGAAGTCAAACTTCCCGAAATGGTAATAGACACAAAAGCTCTTTTTGAAAGTGCTTTGGAGACTTGCCATGTTGAAGAGTCACATGCAACACTAGACTTGGGAGGCCATGTGCAACCAAATCCTACCAACCTCCTCTTGCATCTTGTCACCCTTGACATGCCGGAGATGTTAGACTCCATGGTGGCGCAGCCCCTTCTCGGAGACAAATGGCCGGCGGACCTAGCCGAAAATGCCGGACCAAACCTCGCCCTACCATGGACCTCCGGACCAACCCCCGAACCACCCTCGGTAGCAAATGGCTCATCGGTCGAGGATTTCCCGCCCCTTGAACGAGGCCGGACCCGCAAAATCCGAGACGCCTTCGAAAGTGGTCGGCCACTCCCGAACCAACCCCCCACAGCCGGACGCCACACCACATCGAGCTACGTCAGGGCCCTCGGCCCCCGACAAGGCTGCCGAGACGACCGAGAACATGGCCTCGGTTGCGGACGGGAGGCCGGCCAAGGATGACACGCCGATGGTCGATATGTGCGAGCACCGTGGACCGCAAGCCTTGGTTGGAGCCGAACCACTAGGCATCGCTTGGGCGACGCGGCACAAGGCCTCAATGAGAAACTCCCAACCCGAAGGAAATGAAGATGGTGCGCGGAACACAAGCGCACCCAAGAGCATGGCGGATATGGTTCAGATGTCGTCGAACATCGAAGGGCCGAAAGTGTTTGAGCCGGATAACATCCCAAATATTGGCTTTGCGACTACTTCCAATGGCATTCCGGCAATCTACTTCTCCGGAGAGGAAGTCCAAAAACTAGCCTCGAGCATTGGGCACGCAATTGTGGGTACGTTCTCCCACTCTATACCCACTTCATACCCATTAGATAATATCAAATTCAATAGAGGTTTTACATGGAAATATATTAATGCTAAGCATATATTTGTTCAATTCGAGGATATGGCGGATTATGCCCGATTGCTTAGTGGTCCGAAAGGGACGCCGGTGTGGTTTATTGATCGGCATCCCATGAGGGTTTTCAAGTGGTCCCCGGATTTTGATGCGTATTGTGAGTCCCCGATCGCGGCAGTTTGGTGCAACATCATTGGCCTCCCAATCCACCTTTTTGATCACGCCGCCCTCTTTGCAATCGGTAAATTGCTTGGAACCCCGATACAAGTGGATCGTGCTACGGCCAACAAGTCGACACTTTCATTTGCTCGCATTTTCATTGAGATTGACATCACGAAGCCACCTCCCGAGGAGTTCATCCTAGATATTTGTGGACGTGAGACGGTGCTAAAAGTGAAATGGGACGAGATCCCGGCATATTGCATGGAATGTAGGCATGTAGGACACAAAAGTGAGGTGTGTTACGCGGCGGGCAATGGTGAGCGTCCCCCGAAGAGGAACTACAATAATGTAACACCGAGACAGCCACACCATGAGAGTCAAGGGGGAAGGAACAAAACGGAAATGGCTAGCACTAACGAGTGGAAACATCAAAAGAAAAACAAAGGGTCGAAGGGGCAGCCAAAGGCCGGATCCTCGGCTAATGGCTCCGAGCCGAGGGAGTGGTCGGTTCCGGACATCATGGGCGAAGTGCATGGAAACTTTGACCTGGCTCCGGTTGTACGCGTCCATGAAGGTGGTGAGAGTTCCTATGGCCGAGAAACCTTCGTTAAAACCGTCGGAGTGCTTGCTAGCTCTACCCATCGTGGTGGTGAATTCCATGGAGCCACGAACGGGTACACGCCCTCACGACGAGGAGCGTTCACTTGTTGGAGAGGGGGCGCACGGGGAGCGGCAAGGGGCCGAGGGTCTCAAGCAGCCCGAAACGTCCTAAGCTCCAATCAATACTATTCTCTCATGGAGAATGAAGACTTCTTAGAAGATGATGATGAACTGGAGGGGGAGGGAGATAAAGAGGGGATTCCCCGAACCATCCCTTTTGCCGATGGGGAAGATCCCATGCTCATGCATGAGGAGGAATGCCTAGGAGAGGACCGACTACGAATGGTGGAATTTCAGGGGGACCTCTCACGGTCACCGGGTAAGATACTTCCCCATTAATCATGTCTGTCAACTTTATGTTTTGGAAAGTTAGGGGAGTTGCTAACGCGCCTACCCAAAATGTTCTTAAAAGATTAATTAAGACTCATAATATTCACTTTCTTGCCATAATGGAGCCGCTCACAAGCCCTAACCCGGAGAAGTTCTCAAAGGCTTTGGGGCTGGCATTCCAAGGCTCGAATAGAAATGGGAAGATCTGGGTGTTTGTTGAGGAAGGGGCCAGCTTCGCGGCCGAGAGAGATACGGATCAGGCCCTATCCGGCCGCTTTGGATCTCCTCGCCTTGCTAGCCACTTGTGTGTCTCGGCGATTTACGCAAAATGCACGAGGACCGAACGACTTCATTTATGGGATGAATTGAGGGAGTGCTCTATACTTTTGGAGGGTACACCCTGGATGATTGGAGGGGACTTCAATACCATTCTCCATCCGCGAGACAGAGTAGGGAGTGACACAAACCGCCAAGCTGAAATGGTGGACTTTGCGGAGGCCATTGAGGACTGCAGGATACTAGACCCGGGATTTGATGGGTCGGAGTTCACGTGGGCAAAGAATGGCCTTTTTGAAAGATTGGATAGAATCCTTGTGAACGAACGATGGGCACAAACCTTGGAATCTACTCGGGTGACGAACCTGCCCCGGATTGCCTCTGACCACGGGCCTGTGTTGGTAAGATGCAAAGTGACAAGCAACAACAGCGGGGGTAGGCCATTCAGGTTCCAAAACATGTGGGTTAGGCACGAGGGATTTGAGGACCTTGTTCGGGGAGATTGGAGCCAACCGACGGAGTCCGAAGGCCTCCTCAATTTCCAAATCAAACTTGCTCGACTAAAGAGAATCCTAAAGGTGTGGAACAAGGAGGCCTTTGGGAACATCCATAACAACCTCAGGGATATGGAGGTGAAAATCGCACTGGCCCAAAGCGATTTTGAAGAAAGGTCAACCCCGGAGAACAGGACAGAGATCAATAGATGCATTGCCGAGTACATTCGACTCCTTAAATTGGAGGAGGACTTCTGGCGACAAAAGGCTACCCTAAGATGGCTAGGGGAGGGCGACAAGAATACTAAATTCTACCAAAGTTGGGTCAAACAAAAAAAGGATCCGCATGCGCGTCCACAAGATCAATGTGGGCGGTCGGGAGATCTCGGACGAAATGGAGATTAGAAGTTCGGCGGTGGAGTTCTTCCAAGATCTCCTGGCCCCGGGGCCCCTCACTTTGTCCGAGCCAGACCTTGATTTGATCCATCAACTCCCACCCTTGGATGAAGCGGCTGCTCTTCCCGACCCCCCATCCGCAGAGGAAGTTAAAAAGGCTGTCTTTAACATTTCCGGGGATAGTGCCCCAGGGCCGGATGGTTTCACGGCCTTGTTCTACCAGGCCTGTTGGGCGACGGTTGGGCCGGACGTGGTGGCGGCTATTGGCCAATTCTTCGGGGGTCACTACCTCCCACGTAGCGTCACGGCCACAAACATTGTCCTCATCCCAAAAAAGCTTGTGTCGTCGTCGTGGAGCGACTACCGCCCCATTAGCCTGTGCAACGTCGTCAACAAGATTATCACAAAGCTAATGTCGAAGAGAATGACTTCGCTCATCCCTATGGTTATCTCACCAAACCAGAGTGGATTTGTGAAGGGACGGCTCCTCAATGATAATGTCCTTTTGGCACAGGAGATGTTCCATGAGCTCTCGAGATGTTCGCCGGCCCCTAATGTCGCGGTAAAAATCGATATGGCTAAGGCCTACGACCGAGTACAATGGCCCTTCCTTTTGAAAGTGCTACACCGGATGGGTTTCCCGGCACCGTGGGTCTCTTTGATTGAGAGATGTGTGGGCTCGTGTTGGTTCTCGGTGCTGGTCAATGGCGCCCCCTCCGGGTTCTTTAAGTCCACCCGCGGCCGCAGACAGGGAGATCCAATATCTCCGACACTTTTCGTAATTGCAGCTGAGTACCTCTCGAGAAAATTAGACAAGCTCATTTTGGGAAAGAAAGAGATGACTTTTAGAGCTACTCGCCACTGCATGGAAATAAGCCACCTCGCCTACGCCGATGACATTGTGATATTCACACAAGCGGCGGAGGGACTTCCTAGGCGGCTGCGGACTTGCTTGGAGACATATGCCGGGGTTTCCGGGCAGCAGATTAACTTGGCAAAAAGCAACTTCTACATTGCCGAACAACATGAAGGGTGCGCCAACATTATACAAAATGAAGGAGGCTTCGCACGAGGTACTTTCCCATTTTTGTACCTTGGAGTTCCTATTTATCGTGGTGTCAAACGTACAGATATGTTTATGTTCCTTCGGGAAAAGATTGCTGCACGAATCTCGGGGTGGGCTCATCGACACCTCTCCTTTGGAGGTAGGCTTACACTTCTCCAAAGCACACTTGAAGCGGTGTCGCTGCACATTTTCCAGGCCATTGAACCAACATCCGGGGCCCTTAAGCAATTGGATCAGCAGATGGCCCGATTCTTCTGGGGATCGTCAACAGAGAGAAAAAAGACACATTGGATTGGGTGGGATCAGATCTGCCTCCCCACCCCTGAAGGGGGTCTCGGCATTCGTAAGACCAAAGAAGTCCTCCGGGCCTTCAGTATCAAACTTTGGTGGAGGTTCCGGGAGCAAAATTCACTTTGGGCTAGATACATGAAGGCCAAGTATTGTCATAAAAACTCCCCCCTTGCGACCTTCCCTTCGGGGAGAAGTAGCCCGACATGGAAGCGGCTAATGAAAGTGAGAAATCAAGCAAATCCGCACATTAGATGGGTGATCGCTCAGGGCGATGCCTACTTTTGGGATGACATTTGGCTTGGTGAATCTCCCCTTCGCGAGATCTGCCTTGACGATAGGGGCGCCTCATCGGCCAAGGTCTCGGACTACATTACGTCAACTTCACAACCAGGCTGGAATGCCACAAGAGGTTATCACACAAATCCTCCATACCCCAATCGTCGCGGGAGAACCGGACGTCCCTCGATGGAAGCTTTCTCGGCTCGGGGAGTTCTTGCTCACTACGACCTGGGAGACTATTCGTACGCAAAGGCCGAGAATCCAAGGTCTCGACGACATTTGGAGGGCTGGCCTTACAAAATCTATTGCAATCTTCAATTGGCGATTATTGTCAAACAGGATACCGGTTGACTCCAAGCTCCAATGGAGGAAGATTGAGCTTGCGTCGAAGTGCCAATGCTGCCCACGGAGGCCTAACACCGAGTCCCTTCAACATCTCTTCATCCGAGGGTGGGGAGCAGCATGTGTCTGGAGGGAGTTCGACGGTTGGTTCGAAGGCTCGGCCCCATCTCTAAGGGTGAACGACACCATCCCGGACAGGTTGCAAGTGTGGTCCACTAGGACCCAACAACATGATAGGAGACACCTTAGTCGAGTCATTCCATACCTCATTCTGTGGTTCCTTTGGGCGGAGAGGAATAGGAGTCGACATGAGCAAATTCAGTTCAAACCGTACAACGTTGTTTGGCAGGTTCACATGTTCATCCACAACAACATGACCAATGGTCACATCAAGCCGAAGCATTGGAAGGGAGTGAAACTCGGAATGAGCCCTCCGAATCACCCCGAGACAAGGGGGCCGAGACCGTTAGTTATGCCGGTTAAGTGGCACCCCCCGGAACGCACATGGATCAAGCTTAACACGGATGGGGCGTTCTTTGAGGCAACAAACAAGGGTGGCGGAGGGGGTCTTGTTCGGGACCACAATGGAAAATTACTTGCAGCATTTGCAACCCCCGTCGTCGTTCAATCGGCTCTTGAGGCCGAGCTCATGGCCATACACTATGGGTTGGAGGTAGCGAAGGCGTTCAACCTACCCATATGGATTGAATCAGATGCGGAACAAGCTATTAAGTTGCTCAATGGCACGACTTGGGGCCCGGCACAAGTTCGCCGCGTCATGGCCCTTTTGCATGGCTTCAAACGTGGACATATTTTCCGGGCCACCTTCATTCATAGGGAGGGCAACAAAGCGGCTGATATGCTCGCCAAAATGGGAGTGGAACAAGATAATTTCAAACAAATGTCCCCACAAAATGTTCCAAGAAGGATTAGAGCCATCATCCGGATGGACGAAATGGGAGTCCCCAATCTTCGGGTGAGAGATGATGAACGAGAGTAGCACGAGGCACGGAAAGTGGTCACCGATCTTGCTTTGTACCGGACGCCGTAGAGTATGTGGGTGTCGGTCCATCCCCAGATTGACCCCTATTTACTCTTGTGGTGTTTTTGTAATAGGGTGTGGTGTAAATTGTTTTTGTCACTCTAGCTTTAAAAAGATTGGTCCTCTTGTAATCAAGTAATGGCTTTTTGTTGATATATATATATTTTTTTTTTTTTTTTTTTTTTTGATCCAAACACCGTCATGGTGGAGGGTTCGTGGGTCCCTCATCCCTATATTTCAACAAGGCAATTAAACAGAACTTGGCCACACCCGAAAGTGGTGTGCCACCAACATTACAAGAGTAGTATGCGGTCCGATCCAACATGGTTCGGACCCCATCATACTCCCTCAAACACCACGAGCAGTTACACAGAGCTACAGAGTAGGGAAACAGAGCAAGAAGCAAGTGAAAACAATTCTAGTCCCCGTCCCTTCCTAGGGTACGAACATGTGAAAGACCCATTTGATCCATGCGGACGAGGTCCGCAAGCTCTCTCGGCACCGAGTCTTGTTGCATTTGTTGGCCTCTATCTCTCCCTAGTCCCATTCTCGCAAGGAAATCCGCCGCCTTGTTTCCCTCCCGGTGAATGAAGGTGGCACGGAATTTAAGTTGACGCTTAAGAAGGATCAGATGCGCCATGGCTTCCCGGGCTAGCGCCGGTCCCCATCCTGCCCCATTAATCAATTTGATAGCTTGTTCGGCGTCTGATTCGATCCAAATAGGGAGGCCAAATTCCTTGGCGATGTTCAGCCCGTGGATCATTGCCAACAATTCCGCCTCCAGAGCCGATTGTGCTTCAAAAGGTATGCAAAAGGCCACAAGCATTTTACCCGAGAAATCGCGAATGACTCCTCCCCCTCCTGCTTTGTTGATCGCTTCATTGAAGGAACCATCCGTATTCACTTTAATCCAAGGGGGGTCCGGTGGCTCCCATTTGATCGCCATGGCGAGAGGCAACGCCCGAATGGCTTCCGCTTGTTGAGGGATGTTAATTCCAAGTTTAACTCCTCGCCAGTGCTTCGGCTTCAGGCACCCGTTTGCCATAGAATTCCGGATGTACATGTGGACCTGCCATATTACATTGTGGGGTTTAAATCTTGTATCTTGGTGTCGGCTCCTATTCCTCTCCGACCAGATGAACCATAGGATGAGGTAGGGCATGGCTCGGCTAAGGTGCTTCCTATTCGGCTGATTGCATCTTTGCATCCAAACTTCAATTCTCGTTGGGATTGTGTCATTGATTGAGAGGCGGGGGGATGTACCTTCAAACCATTCATCAAATTCTCTCCATACTCTACGGGCTCCGAATCCCTGAATGAAGAGGTGCTGGAGGGACTCAATGTTCGGTCGAATTGGGCAGCATTGGCACTTAGAGGCTAGCTCAATCTCCCGCCATTGAAGTTTTGTGTCAACCGGCACCCGATTGGAGAGTAGCCTCCAGATAAAGATGGCTATTGAGTTGGTGAGTCCCGCCTTCCAAACATCCCCCAAACCTTGGATGATCGGGTTCCGCCCTCGGAGTGTGTCCCATGTCGAAGCCACCGTGAATTCCCCATGCTTAGAGAGGTTCCACCTAAGGATATCCTGTTCGTCATGGAGGATCGGTGTATTAATGATGCCATCGATAACATGCTGAGGAAGGCCGGCCTGATTGTGAAGGAGTTGGAGCTTGGGCACATCCCAAACACCATTTGTAATGAACTCCGAAACCCGGGTGGTTGGTCTTCCCCTATCATCAAGGCTAATTTCCCTCAGAGGACTATTACCAAACCAAATGTCATCCCAGAAGTAGATGTCCCCTTGTCCCACTAGCCATCTCATGTGCGGTTGCGCGAGGGGCCAGGCTCTTGAGAGCCTTCTCCACGTAGGGCTACTCCTGCTCGGCAGTCTCAAGGTGAGCGGTGTGGAGTTGGTGCAATATTTTGCCATCATGTATCTTGCCCAAAGGGAGTTTTGCTCCCGAAAGCGCCACCAAAGTTTGATATTGAAGGCGCGGAGGACCTCCTTAGTATTTCGGATCCCAAGGCCTCCTTCTTCAGTAGGGCGGCACATTTGTTCCCATCCAATCCAATGGGTCCGCTTCTTCTCATTCGTAGACCCCCAAAAGAATCGGGCCATTTGTTGATCAAGTTGCTTTAGAGTACCGGTCGTGGGCTCGACGGCTTGGAAGATGTGCAAGGGGATCGCTTCAAGAGTGCTCTTAATCAACGTGAGCCTTCCTCCAAAAGAGAGGTGACGGTGTGCCCATCCTGAAATCCTTCTTGCAATCTTTTCCCGTAGGAAGAGGAACATGTCCGTGCGCTTGACACCACGGTAGATAGGGACACCGAGGTAGAGAAAAGGGAAGGCCCCTCTAGAGAAGCCTCCTTCCGCCTGGATCAAGTTTGCCCAATGCTCATGGTTTTCGGCGATATAGAAATTACTCTTGGCAAGGCTGACTTGTTGGCCGGAGACTCTTTCATACTTCTCGAGACAAGCTCTTAGCCGGCGCATAGGAATTGCCGCCGCTTGAGTGAAGATAATTATGTCGTCCGCATAGGCTAGATGGCTGATCTCCATGCATCTCCGGGAGGCTTTGAACGTCATGTCCTTTTGGCCAAGGATGAGCTTATCTAAGGCTCGGGACAGGTATTCCGCAGCGATCACGAACAGAGCAGGGGAGATCGGGTCTCCTTGTCGAAGTCCTCGAGTTGATCTAAAGAAGCCCGAGGGTGCCCCGTTAACAAGAACCGAGAACCAGCAATAACCAATACACCTCTCCATAAGTGAAATCCATGAATCCGGGAATCCCATACGGCGTAAAACTTTGAAGAGGAAGGGCCATTGGACCCTATCATAGGCTTTAGCCATGTCAATCTTAACAGCCACATTAGGCGCTGGAGAGCATCTAGCAAGCTCATGGAACATTTCTTGAGCCAGTAGTGCGTTGTCGTTAAGGAGCCGGCCTTTGACAAACCCACTTTGGTTTGGGGAGATGACCTGTGGAAGGAAGGGGGAGAGTCGAGAGGTGAGTACCTTGGTAATGATCTTGTTTAAAACATTGCAAAGACTAATGGGTCGGTAGTCGGTCCATGACTCTGGCGAGGCCTTCTTTGGGATAAGGACAATGCTTGTGGCCGTGATGCTTCTTGGCAGGAAGGCCCCTCTGAAGAACTGTCTGATTGCTTCCACTACCTCCGGCCCCACAATGTGCCAGCAGGCTTGATAGAAAGTGGCCGAGAAGCCGTCGGGTCCGGGTGCACTATCTCCGGAAATGCAAAAGGTGGCACTCTTGACCTCATCCGCACTTGGGGCGTCTGCGATGCCAACGAACTGCTCGGCTGAGTGGACCTGCTGGATTAGGTCGAGGTCTGGATCTTCAAGTGTCGGATTGTTGGGGGCAAGGAGTTGTTGGTAAAACTCCACTGCGGACTTTTTAATCTCGGCTTCCTCGGTGAGCTCCTGCCCATTGGCACTAATTGAGTGGATGCGGAGACGGACCCTCTTTTGTTTCACCCAGCTTTGATAGAACCGGGTATTTTTATCTCCCTCGGCAAGCCACCTCAAGGCTGCCTTCTGTCGCCAAAAATCTTCTTCCATTCTCAACAAAAGGATGTACTCGGCAATGTGTTTGTTGATTGCTGTCCTGTGATTCGGTGTCGGCCTTGCCTCGAAACTAGCTTGAGCCACAGCAATTTCTTCCTCCTTTTCCTTTAGGTTAGCATGGATGTTCCCAAAAACCTCTTTGTTCCACTCCTTAAGAGCCTTTTTAACTCTGGCCTGCTTGATTTGAATGTTTAGGAGTCCACCCGCCCCCGTGGGCTCCTCCCATGTTTTTTGCACTACGGCCATGAATCCTTCATGCCGGATCCACATGTTCTGGAACCTGAATGCCTTGGCTCCAGCGGATGTGTTCAGCTTCGTGCACCTTGCAAGAACTGGTCCATGGTCCGAGGCAACCCGGGGGAGATTCGTTACCCGGGTAGCCTCGAAGGTCTTAGTCCATTCCTCACTGACAAGCACTCTATCCAACCTTTCAAAAAGGCCATTCTTGGCCCATGTGAATGCCGCTCCATCAAATCCAGGATCAAGCAGCCTACAGTCTTCCGTTGCCTCCGCAAAATCAACCATCTCGGCTTGCCGGTTGGTATCACTTCCGACTCTGTCTTGGTGTGATAGGATGGTGTTGAAATCACCACCGATGATCCAAGGTGTTCCCTCGAGGGGCCCGACGATCTCCCTCATCTTGTCCCATAAGTGATGTCTTTCGACCCTTGTGCATTTGGCGTACACGGCTGAAATGGCCACCGGTCTAGCAAGGCGGTGGGACTTGAGGCGCCCGTGAAGAATTTGTTCCGAGTCATCCTCAATATCAAAGGTGGACCCCTCTTCCGCAAACAACCAAATCTTCCCGTTCGTGTTCGAACCAATGTAGGGTAGCCCCAAGGCTTTGGAGAATCGGTCCGGGTCCGGGGGAGTGAGCGGTTCCATTATTGCAAGAAATAAAACATTATGACAACTAATAAGTCTTTTTAAAACGTTTTGAGTGGGCGCGTTCGCGATCCCCCTCACGTTCCAAAACATGAAATTGTAAGACATCATTGACAAGAAGGGTGCGTACCCAAAGAGGATGAAGGCCCTCCTTGATAGTCAATGCGGTGTTGCTCTTTGTTCGGGGCGGCCTCCTCGGCGTCGTCGGCCGGAATGTTGCCACCAAACCTCTCGTCCCCCCCGTACAACTCCATGGGGTCTTCGTCCACATCCCCACAATTCTCAACATCAAATTCTCCATTCGCCATGAGAGAGTAATATTGGTTAGTACTCATGTGGTTCTTTGCCGAAAAGAACCTACGCCGTCGGCTTTTTGTTGATATATAGGGATGAGGGACCCACGAACCCTCCACCGTGAAGGTGTTTGATTAAAAAAAAAAAAAGAAGCCTCCTTCACTTTGGATTATGTTTGTCCAGCCGTCATGAGCCTCAGAAATGTAGAAGTTGCTCTTGCTGAGGTTGATTTGTTGTCCGGACACCTCGGCACAATGATCAAGACATGCACGAAGCCTCCGGAGGGGGTTCACGGCCGCTTGCGTGAAGATGATGATGCCGTCCGCATAGGCGAGGTGGCTGATCTCCATGCTGCCTCGAGTTGCTTTGAATGTCATATCTTTGTTTCCGAGGATACGTTTGTCAAGTGATCTCGAGAGATAGTCATCAGCAAGGACGAAGAGGGCGGGGGAAATGGGGTCCCCTTGCCTAAGCCCACGAGTGGATTTGAAGAAACCCGCCGGGGCCCCATTAATAAGAATCGAGAACCAGCATGTCCCTAATATGGATTGGGATACGACGAAGGACCCGTTGGATATATTGATCCAAGAACCCCACGTATAATGATTGGCAGCGGATTTCCTTGATTGATAATCTGGTTTGATCCACTTCCAGAGCTTGGAAAACCTCGACCCGTTGGCTATGTAATCAGCCAAGAACCTCGGTATGGTTGAACGCCACAAGAACTTGCTCAAAGTATCTTGATAAGTTCCAAACAAGTGAAAAACTCTACAAAGAGAATTCAACTCACAAGACAAACTCTATTTTCGTATTTGATCAATGATGTCCTCAAATGACATGCTTACAAGCCTATTTATAGGCTAGAATGGACTCTTGAAAGTCTCATATCATTAGTACAACTTAAGACCTTTAGAATGACTCATAATAAGCGAAAAGTAACTCCTAACTATTGGTGTGACTTTAGGACATCTAAAGTCACTTATTTAACTCAAAAAGTAACTTAAAAATGACTCTTCATTTTTGCTGCTCCAACTTGGACGAAAATGCATCATTTATCTTCAATTTGGGCCTCCAAAATGTGATATATATTGACTCAAAACTTCATGCATTGGGCTGCCCACTAACTTGAATAATATTCACCATTTGGCCCAATGTTGAATGGTCTTGGAATTGGGCTTTTATTTCATCAACTAAAAGCATCATGGACTCCTTTATCTTCTTAGCTCTAGCTCTTGTAATTGGTCCACTTTGAATGATTAATGGATCCATCTTCTTGTCCTTGTTGATCAGCTTGGGTGTACCTCCATCATTCCCTTCTTCTTCAAGAGGATTCGTCCTCGAATCTAATTCACCAACATAAGGAGATAAATCAGAAACATTGAAAGTAGCACTTACATTAAACTCACCAGGTAAGTCAAGTTTGTAAGCATTATCATTGACTTTTCCAATCACTTGGAATGGTCCATCTCCTCTTGGCTGCAACTTGGACTTTCTTTTCGAAGGAAATCTCTCCTTTCTCATATGCAACCAAACCCAATCTCCCGGCTCAAAGATGACTTGTTTCCGACCCTTGTTGGCTTGCTTTGCATATTGTTCTGTCCTCTTTTCAATGTTGAGTCTTACCCTTTCATGCAATCTTTTCACCATTTCAGCCTTAGCTTTTCCATCAAGACTTGCACGATCTTCAATAGGTATTGAAATCAAATCTAGTGGACTCAATGGATTGAAACCATACACAACTTCAAATGGGGAAAAGTTAGTAGCAGAATGGACACTTCGATTATAAGCAAACTCAGCAAAAGGTAAGCATTCCTCCCAACTTTTCAAGTTCTTTTTAACTAAAGTTCGTAGTAATTGAGACAAAGTCCTATTAACTACTTCAGTTTGTCCATCAGTTTGTGGATGACAAGTAGTAGAAAACAAGAGTTTAGTTCCCAACTTATTCCACAACACTCGCCAAAAATGACTCACAAATTTAGCATCTCGATCACTCACAATTGATCTAGGATCACCATGCAAACGGACAATTTCTTTAAAGAACAAATCAGCGATATGAGATGCATCATCAGTTTTGTGACATGGAATAAAATGTGCCATTTTTGAAAACCTATCAACAACCACAAAAACTGAATCTCTACCTCTTTTTGTTCTTGGCAAACCAACAACAAAGTCCATTGAAATATCCTCCCAAGGTGCACTAGGAATTGGTAACGGTTTGTACAAACCATGTGGGTGTGATTTAGACTTGGCTTGCATGCAAGTTATGCATCTTTTACAAATTCTTTCAACATCCACACGCATTTTAGGCCAAAAGAAATGTTCAAGCAAAACATTCATTGTCTTATGGACTCCAAAATGACCCATTAAACCACCACCATGAGCTTCACGCACAAGCAATTCACGCATAGAACCTTTAGGAATGCATAATTTGTTTTCTCTAAACAAATAGCCATCATGCCTATAGAACTTGTCAAATGCAGCATGCTCACAAGCTAAATAGATAGAAGAAAAGTCCGGGTCATTATCATACATTTTCTTAATCAACTCAAAACCAAGCAACTTAGAACTCAAAGTAGTGATCAAAATGTACCTCCGAGATAATGCATCAGCCACAATATTTTCTTTTCCCTTTTTGTATTTGATTACATAGGGAAATGATTCAATGAATTCCACCCACTTAACATGTCTCTTGCTAAGCTTACCTTGACCTTTCAAGTAGTTGAGAGATTCATGATCCGTGTGAATTACAAACTCTCTAGGCCACAAGTAATGCTGCCATGTTTCCAAAGCTCTAACCAAAGCATATAACTCCTTGTCATACGTTGGATAGTTCAATTGAGCTCCTTTCAACTTTTCGCTAAAGTACGCGATTGGCTTCCTATCCTGCAACAAAACAGCTCCTATGCCTACCCCAGATGCATCACATTCAAGCTCAAACATGTTATCAAAGTTAGGCAAAGAAAGAATTGGTGCAGTTGTAAGTTTTTCTTTAAGGAGATTAAAAGCATGTTCTTGTTTTCTCCCAATAAAAACAAACATCCTTTTTCACAATTTCATTCAAAGGTGCAGCAATTGTACTAAAATCCTTGACAAACCTCCTATAAAAACTAGCAAGACCATGAAAACTTCTAACTTGTGCTACATTTTGAGGAATTGGCCATTCTAAAATAGCTTTCACCTTCTCTTTTTCCATTTCAATCCCATTAGCACTTATAACAAAACCCAGAAAAACAACTTTATCCATGCAAAAAGAACACTTTTTGAGATTTGCATACAATGATTCTTTTCGTAAGGTATCCAAAACTGCACGCACATGGTTAAGATGTTCATTCACATTTTTGCTATAGACAAGAATATCATCAAAATAAACAACCACAAATTTTCCAATGAATTTTCTCAAAACATGGTGCATCAACCTCATGAAAGTACTTGGTGCATTAGTTAAACCAAAAGGCATTACTAACCACTCATATAGACCAAATTTTGTTTTAAAGGCTGTTTTCCATTCGTCTCCTTCTCTAATTCGAATTTGATGATAACCACTTTTCAAATCGATCTTACTAAACACAACAGAACCATGCAATTCATCAAGCATATCATCTAGCCTAGGAATAGGATAGCGATACTTTACCGTGATTTTGTTGATTGCTCGGCAGTCGATGCACATCCTCCATGATCCATCTTTCTTAGAAACAACAATTACCGGAACAGCACATGGACTCATGCTCTCACGGATTTTTCCATTGTCCAACAACTCTTGCACTTGCCTTTGAATTTCCTTAGTCTCTTCGGGATTGGCTCTATAGGCTGGTCGATTTGGTAGAACTGCCCCGGGAATAAGGTCAATTTGGTGTTCAATACCTCTTAATGGCGGTAATCCACTTGATTCTTCCACGGGAAAAACATCTTCGAATTCCTGTAAAAGAGACACAAAAGCACTTGGCAAAGAAGTGGTTAATTCGTTAGTGGTAAACAAAGACTGTTTGTACACTAAGATGAAAACACTCTTTTTTTCAACTATTGCACTCTTTATTTCTCTTGCACCCACATAAAAGTTCTTTTTTTCATTCGGACTCTTTTCACTTGACTCTTTTTCAATGCCCTCACCTTTTTTCCTCTCATTCTTACTTTTCTCTCGACTCTTTTTTTCACTCGACTCTTTTTCAATGCTCTCACTTCTTTTCCTCTCAACATCACGAGCTCTCCTTGCTTGTGACAATTTCTGTTGGTCCTCTTGAACTTGTTGAGGTGTTAAAGACACAAGCATAATAGACTTGTTGTTGTGCTTGAAGGTGTAGTGGTTGTGAAATCCATCATAAGTCACTCTACGATCAAACTGCCATGGCCTCCCCAAAAGAATGTGACTAGCATGCATTGGCACAACATCGCAAAGAACATCATCTTTATAATTGCCAATTGAAAACGAAATTAGAACTCGCTTAGTCACTCGAATTTCTCCACATTCATTAAGCCATTGTAGCTTGTACGGATTAGGATGTTTTTCCGTTGTTAAGCTCAACTTTTCCACCATTTCAGAACTTGCAACGTTTGCACAACTACCACCATCAATAATCATTATGCAAAGTTTACCTTGGACCAAACACCTTGTGTGGAAGATGTTCTCCCTTTGCTGATCATCGTTTCTGTTTTGCATGTTTAGAGCCCTTCGAACCACCAAAAGTTCTCCATGTTCTGGTTCAAATCCTCCAATTGTTTATCCTCCTCCTCCTCATCATCATCTTCACGTTCACTTTCAGATTCTATCTCTCCATTTGGCTTCAAAATCATCACCCTTTTGTTTGGACATTGAGATGCAATGTGTCCAACACCTTGACAACGAAAACATTTGATATCTCTATTTCGAGTAGAAGTAGAAGTAGAAATACCTTTACCCTTCTCAAATTCTTTGGACTTGGATGTCGACGCCTCATTTTGGGGTTTAGAACCTGCCCCAAAATTGGGTTTGGTTGAAGTCCACTCTTTTGTCCTTGAAGAATGAGAACTTTTTTTTTTTTTTTTTTTTTAATCAAACACCTTCACGGTGGAGGGTTCGTGGGTCCCTCATCCCTATATTTCAAAAGTGGTTGAATACAAAACGTGGCCACACCCGAAAAGTGGTGTGCCAACACGAAAATTAGGAGTAGTATGCGGTCCGGTTCCACAAGCCCGGACCACATCATACTCCCTTTCAAAAGGTAAAATACAATTCAACAAAAGAAAGACTATATCCCTTTCCACCAAAACTCGAGCCTATTCTTCCTCTTCATTATGGACCCGAATGTTCGGGATACCCATTGCATCCATCCTAATCATCGCTGTAAGGTGCCTTGGTGCCGTGAGGGCATTCATACGCCAGTAGTCATTTCTTTCTAATCCCATTTTGGCAAGGAGATCTCCTGCTCTATTCCCTTCCCGGTGGATGAAGGTGATACGGGTGTCTTGTTGGCGCTTGAGGATTGCTAGTCGTGCCATCACCCGACTAATATGGGCCGGTCCCCAGTGCGTGCCATTTAGGAGCTTAACCGCTTGTTGTGCATCCGACTCAACCCAAATAGGCCTTCTGAATTCTGCGGCGAGCGTCAACCCGAATTGGATGGCCAGAAGCTCCGCTTCGAGGGCTGAGTGGGCCTCGAGTGGGGAGGTAAAGGCTGCAAGCATGTTGCCCTCGTGGTCACGAACAAGACCTCCCCCCCCGGCTTTATCCGTTGCCTCCATGTATGCTCCGTCAGTGTTGAGTTTGATCCACGGTTCATCCGGCGGGTTCCATTTGACCACCATCGCGAGGGGCCTGGTCCTTCGTGGCTCGGCCTGACTCGGGACGTTGATCTTGAGGCGGACTCCTTTCCAATGCTTCGGTTTGTAGGATCCATTGGCCATGCTATTTCTAAGGAACATTTGCACTTGCCATACCACATTGAAAGGCTTGAATTGCACCGATTGATGACGACTCCTGTTTCGCTCAGCCCAAATGAACCAAAGAATAAGGTACGGCATCGCCCGGCTGAGGTGTTTCTTACCGGGTTGTTGGACTCTCCGTGCCCAAACTTCGAGCCTCTCTGGGATGGTGTCATTGATCCGGAGAGGTGGTGAAGATCCCTCGAACCAGGAGTCAAACTCCCTCCACACACCTCGGGCGCCAGCCCCTTGGATGAAGAGATGCTGCAGTGATTCGATGCCCGGTCTATGAGGGCAGCATTGGCACTTAGATGCCATTTCCATTCTCCTCCACTGTAGCTTCGTATCCACCGGAATTCGGTTGGATAGGAGTCTCCAAATGAAGATAGCAATAGAAGACGTGAGGCCTGCTTTCCATAAGTCATCAAGGCCTTGGATGATAGGTCTTTGAGTTCGGATGGTCTCCCAAGTTGATGCTAGTGAGAACTCCCCATTGTGTGAAAGCCTCCATCTCGGCACATCCGGCCCCTCCGGGATGATTGGCGTGTCAAGGATCTTCCGGACGATGTGTTGTGTAAGGCCGGCTTGCGCTTGTAGAATCCGCAACTTGGCTTCATTCCAAGATCCATTGATAATGTAATCAGCAACATGGACAAGAGGGCCTCCCCTATCATCAAGACAAAGTTCCCTCAAAGGAACCTCTCCTAGCCTTAGGTCATCCCAAAATGATATCTTACCTTCTCGCACCACCCAACGAATGTACGGTTGCGCCTGTGCCCGAGCCTTCAAAAGCCTCTTCCAAGTAGGGCTACACCTCCCCGAGGCTCTAGCTGTGAGTGGGGACGCCTTAAGGCAATATTTAGTCATCATGTATGTAGCCCAAAGGGAGTTTTGTTCCCGGAATCTCCACCATAATTTAATATTAAAGGCACGTAAGACCTCCTTGATCTTCCGAATGCCCAAGCCCCCTTCGGCCGTGGGTAGGCAAACCTGATCCCATCCTATCCAGTGCGTCCTTTTCTTCTCATTACTCGACCCCCAAAAGAAGCGAGCCACTTGTTGATCTAATTGCTTGAGGGCTCCGCCGGTTGGCTCGATCGCTTGAAAAATATGTAAGGGAATCGCCTCAAGTGTGCTTTTTATCAAGGTTAGTCTCCCCCCAAAGGAAAGGTGTCGGTGAGCCCATCCAGATATCCTAGCCGAGATTTTCTCTCGAAGAAACATGAACATATCCGTGCGCTTCACCCCCCGGTAAATAGGGACACCAAGGTAAAGGAAGGGGAACGTACCTCGTGAGAAACCTCCTTCACTTTGAATTATGTTTGACCAGCCTTCATGCGCCTCAGAGATGTAGAAATTGCTCTTGCCGAGGTTGATTTGTTGTCCGGACACCTCGGTATAATGCTCGAGACATGCACGTTGCCTCCGGAGGGGGTTTACGGCCGCTTGCGTGAAGATGATGATGTCGTCCGCATAGGCGAGGTGGCTGATCTCCATGCTGCCTCGGGTTGCTTTGTATGTCATCTCTTTGTCTCCGAGGATAAGTTTATCGAGTGATCTCGAGAGATAGTCCGCAGCAAGGACGAAGAGGGCGGGGGAAATGGGGTCCCCTTGTCTAAGGCCACGAGTGGATTTGAAAAAGCCCGTCGGGGCCCCGTTGATAAGGATCGAGAACCAGCATGTCCCGATGCACCTTTCTATGAGCGCCACCCAAGGTTCGGGGAAGCCCATTTGCTTGAGGACTTTTAGGAGGAACGGCCATTGAACCCTATCATAGGCCTTAGCCATGTCAATCTTGATAGCAACATTAGGGGCTGGTGTACTTCTATGGAGCTCATGGAACATCTCCTGTGCAAGGAGTACATTGTCATTGAGGAGCCTCCCTTTGACAAAACCGCTTTGATTCGGTGCAACAACACTTGGAAGGAATGGGGCAAGGCGCCTCGTGAGGACTTTAGTAATCACCTTGTTGATCACGTTACACAAGCTAATGGGCCTATAGTCTCCCCAAGTCTCGGGTAAAGGCTTCTTGGGGATAAGTACGATACTCGTGGCCGTGAAGCTGCGGGGGAGGAAAGCCCCACCAAAAAATTGACTAACCGCTTCCACCACGTCTGGCCCCACAATGCCCCAACAAGCTTGGAAGACAATGCCCCAACAAGCTTGGAAGAACAATGCTGAGAAGCCATCCGGGCCGGGCGCGCTATTGGCCGAGATATCGAAGACAGCTCGTTTCACCTCATCCGCATCCGGGGGTGTGGGGAGGCCCCCGCCAACTACTCCGAGGGAGGGAGTGGATGTAAGAGGCTGAGGTCCGGATCCACAAGCTCCGGGTAGCTTGGGGCTAGGAGGTTTTGAAAGAACTCAACCGCCGATTCTTTGATGGCCGTGTCATCCGTAAGTTCACGCCCATTAGCGTTAATCTTGTGGATACGTAGCCGAATCCTCTTCTGCTTCACCCAACTTTGGTAAAATCTAGTGTTTTTATCCCCTTCTTCCAACCAACGGAGGGCCGCCTTCTGACGCCAAAAATCTTCCTCCATCTTAAGGAGAAGGATGTACTCAGCAATTTGTTTGTTGACCCATGTTCTATTCCGGGCCGAGGGGTCACCTTCAAACTCCGATTGAGCCAGCGCAATGTTCTCTTCACAAGTTTTGAGGCTGGCGTGTATATTCCCAAAAACCTCCTTGTTCCATCTTTTAAACGTTTGTTTGATCCTAGCCAGCTTGATCTTCAAATTGAGGAGGCCCACAGCCTCCGTGGGAGCCATCCAATCTTCTTGCACCAACTCACCAAAACCCTCATGCCGGACCCACATGTTTTGGAACCGGAAGGCTCTACCACCCCCGTGGGCATTAGGTAGCCTGCATCTGACGAGGAGAGGCCCGTGGTCCGAAGCAATACGGGGTAGGTTAGTGACTCTTATTGCATCAAACAATTGGGGCGTCATCTCACTAATCAACACCCTATCCAGCCTTTCCATGAGGTCGTTCTTTGCCCAAGTGAATTCAGCCCCATCATAGCCTAGGTCCATTAGTCTGCAATCCTCAATGGCCTCTGCGAAATCCACCATTTCGGCCTGACGATTTGTGTCGCTTCCCGTCCTATCTCGAGTGGAAAGGATTGTGTTGAAGTCCCCTCCAATGAACCACGGTGTTCCCTCCGAAACTTGGGCAATATCTCTCATCTTTTCCCAAAGGGCATGCCGCTCTCCTCTCGTGCATTTAGCATACACGGCCGAGATCATAATAGGGGTTGAGATCCGGGGACAAGTGAGCCTCCCATGTAGTAGCTGGTCCGTGTCATCCATCACATCAAAATCCATCCCTTCCTCCACAAAATTCCAAATTTTCCCATTGGTGTTCGCCCCCTTGTAGGACAGCCCCAACACTTTCGAGAATTTGTCCAGATTAGGAGAGGTAAGCGGCTCCATTATTGCAAGAAAAAAAATATTATGAGATTTAATTAGTCTTTTTAGGACGTTTTGGGTTGACGCATTCGCGATTCCCCTAACGTTCCAAAATAGAAAATTTAACGACATGATTAACAAGAGGAGTTCGTACCCGGCGGGATTGACCCCCCTCCTTGGAATTCAATGATTTGAAGGTCCTTCTCCCCATGAGATGCCGCGGCCTCCAAAAATGCTGGATTGGCGCCCTCATCGATTTCATTATGGGAGATGGAATCATCCCAATTTTCCTCATCTTCCATATCATTTTCCACGAAGTTCTCTTGAGCCATGAGGGTGAAATATCGGTTAGTACTCAAGTGACTTGATGGCCCTTGTGCCTCGGTATTCTTTAGGTCGAAGGGTTTAAAGAAGCCTTTCGGTTGCACATGGGCCCCCGAAGTCGGGTTCACTTCTCGCCGCGCCATATCCGCTCCTCTTGGCGTACCCCCGCGCCCATTTCCAGAAGAGGGGAATTTAGCGAGCACCCCTTTAGGTGAAGAGGTGGTATGCTCATCATGGATGATGATCATATCCTTACTCCCAGCACCTTGCATATCACCCAAAAAGTCCGGCCCCGACCACTCCGCCCCCGAGTACATATTGGCTCTCGGGTTCATCCGGATGTTGCCTTCCTTTCCCTTGTGTTTCCCTTGTTGTTTCCATTCCATGTTATTATCGGTGTGCCTCGGATCAGTATTGTTCTTCTTAGCTCCTATTCCTCCGTGTTGTGGTTGTTTTGGTGTTGCTAAGTTGTAATTTCGTTTTGGAGGTCGATCCGCCTTCCCGGAAGCGTAACAAACTTCACTCTTGTGACCGACATGTTTGCATTCTCCACAGTAGGACGGGATCTTATCCCACTTTACTTGCTGCACCAAAGGACGCCCACAAATGTCAAGGATGATCTCGTCGGGTGGCGGCTTTGTAATGTCGATCTCAATGCATAGCCGCGCAAAGGAGAGTCTTGATTTGTTGGCCGTCGCTCTATCTACTTGGATCGGGTTACCAAGGAGTTTCCCAATGGCATAGAGGGCCGATTGATCAAATAGGTGGATCGGGAGTCCAATTAGGTTGCACCATATAGCCGCAATCGGAGATTCACAATAGGCGTCAAATTCCGGAGACCATTTGAAAACTCTCATCGGATGCCGATCAATGAACCACACCGGTGTCCCTTTGGGTCCACTTAGGAGCCGAGCATAGTCCGTCATGTCCTCAAATTGAACAAGAATATGTTTGGCGTTAATATATTTCCAAGTATAGCCACGGCAAAACTTAATGTTGTCTAGAGCCTTTTGGATTTGATAGGAAGCCGGGATTGAGTGCGAGAACTTACCTACAATAGCATGGCCGAGGGACGAGGCCAACCTTTGGATTTCTGACCCGGAGAAGTAAATGGATGGCACTCCGTTTGCCGTGGAAGCAAAGCCGATATTTTGGATGTTCTCCGGGACAAAGACTTGCGGGCCTTCAACCGCCGATGGCCCCCGCACCATGTCGGCCATGGATTTTGGCTTGGTGGGGTTCCCCACGCCCGGCTCGGTATTGCCTCCTAAAAGGTTGTGTGTCGGCTTATCTTTTGATTTAGCTACACCGTTTGGGTCGGTTCGCGGATCATCACACGAGTCCCTCTCGACCCTGGGTGCGTAAGGAGGCCGCGGCATTTCTATGTCCATCTCGGTCGGCGTCGGGTCCATCGCATGCGTGTCCGAGGCCGAAGGCGCGGACGTGTCTCGAGGGGTGTTGCGGATTGCATTGGTCCTCGGCCATCCCGTACTCACTAACGCCGAGCCGGCTTCGAATGATGCTCGGATTTTCCGGGTCCTTCCCTTTTCGAGAGGTGGGAAATCTTCAAGGGAAGGGCCATGCTCAATGAGAGGCGTGCATTGTTCAATATCTTTGTCTCTCCGGTCTGGGAGAAGGGCGACCTTCGCCGTGTAGTCCGTGGCCGGTGGGGGTTCGGCGAGGAGGGGCTGCGCCGCCGCCGCATCAAGCATCTCCGCCGCGGCCAGGTGAATGATTTGGAGGATATCACTCTTTTTTGGATTCATTTGCTGCATTGGTAGGGGTGAGCATGGCTCCACATGTGACTTCCGGTTTTGGTAAGGGGCAAAATCACTTTCCGAAAGGTGATTTGTTCCCATGCCCAATTCGGGCAAGTTGACTATCTCACTCCCCAATGTACTTTTTGGCACACATGCTACGTTCAAATCCTCTTGGGATACGTTTAGGGGTCCGACATCATCCCCTCCAACGGTCATCTCGCTCATGACGGGTTCATGGTCGAAGGGTGGCGCCACCTCCGCCGCCGGTGCATCTCCGTGAACCACCACTTCCATTTGGACCCCCTCCTCGGATGTGGGGGCTTTAGGAAGGGCTCCTAGGCCAAGTGCTTCCTTGCTATCAATGGAGCAAGCCGGAAAAAGATTTACCTTGGATTTAAGGCTATCAAGGTCGGGGCTCGGGACGGATGACTCGGGCTCGGAGGTCTCCTCTTCTCCAAAGTCGAGCTTCTTCCTAAGTTGTTTGTCCTCCGGGAGTGGAGAAGGCACGAACCTTTTCCGGCCATGACCTTTTGTGAGAGGTGCCGGCGTGCTCTTCCTAGCCATCATCCTATTCTTCTTGCTTTGCATTTTCAAATCTTTGGCCGAGACCTTTGGTGTTGGGTCATCGCATGAGTGGAAAATCATAAGTTGGTCCGGGATGGACCTAGCCTCCTCGGGGTCTGGTGGGGCCGGGGTTGGGTTCGTGGGGGGGTCCGGCATGGCCAGCCGAGGGAGTGACCGCAGCGCCGAACCAAGGTGGGGAGACGGTGGAGTTGAGGGGGGATGGTGACACGACCGGCGTGGAAAAGGTCTCGGCGGGTTATGGGGGGGTGAGGTGTGGTGGTCGGCGTGAGGGAGTCGCGGCGGGTCGTGGGTGTGAGTGGGTGGATGGCGAAAAGGATCAAGGTGGGGGAATTGCTAGAGAGAAGGGGGAGCGTCTCTCTCTAGAAAGCATTTCGAGGAGGCTGAAGAATGAGAACTTGTTGAAAAATTCTTTTGGATTGTTCCCTTCTTCTTCAATTGTCCCTCCACCTTCATGGCCATATGAACCATGTCCTCCAACTCCACATAGTGTTGAAGCTCCACAATGTTTGCAATCTCCCTATTCAGCCCACATAAGAATCGAGCCATAGTTGCTTCTCTATCTTCTTCAACATTTGCCCTAATCATGGCAATCTCCATGTCTTTGTAGTACTCATCAACAGATGTAGTACCTTGTTTCATAGATTGTAATTTTTGATACAATTCACGAAAATAATGAGAAGGTACAAATCTCTTACGCATTATGCTTTTCATTTCTTCCCAAGTCGAAACTGGTCTTCCTCCGTATGGCCTTGTACTGGTTGTCAATTGATCCCACCAAACTATAGCATAGTCAGTGAATTCAATAGCAGCAAGTCTAACCTTTTTCTCCTCGGAATAGTTGTGACATTCAAAGATGAGATCCACCTTTCTCTCCCACTCCAAATAAGCTTCGGAGTCACTCCTTCCTTGAAATGTTGGGATCTTCAGTTTGATGCTTCTCAAATCACCATCCACTTCATTTGTACGCCCTCTTCTACCGTTTCCACGTCTCTCATTTCGATGCATATATGAAGCATCATCTTCTCCTCCACTCTCTTCCTCCTCGTTATTATTTTCATTTGTTGCCTGAACTTCTAGCCTCTCCAACCGCCCTGAAACACTTTCCAGAATCCGTGCAAACCTTGCAAATTGTTGTTGCATGGCTTTCAACGTAGGATCAACTGGAATATGATCGTCAGTAGAATCCATCCTCACAGTTCACTCGTGTATCACACAAAATTAAACCTCACAAAACACTCGTGTATATCACTCGTTGGCTTTTACCTCCCCTCAAATAACCTCACCACTCAAGCCTTTTACCACTCTTTCTCTTTTGCAAAGATAACACAAGTAAAAAAAACAAATCAAAAACAAAACAAGAACTAATAACGACCAACCAAACTTCAGCCCTTGAATGAAGGATGAAAGGAAATGGTCAAGAAAATATGAGGTGAAATACGTATTGGGGTTTTTTTTTTCGGATTTTTTTTTTTGGATTTTTTTTTTTCGAATTTTTTTTCTGATTTTTTTTTCGGATTTTTTTTTGGATTTTTTTTTTTGGATTTTTTTTTCAAGGATATGAAAGATAAACAATGTAAGATAAAGCTATGGATAGATCAATACCAGTTGGCTCGTGATACCAAATGATATGGATTGGGATACGACGAAGGACCCGTTGGATATATTGATCCAAGAACCCTACGTATAATGATTGGCAGCGGATTTCCTTGATTGATAATCTGGTTTGATCCACTTCCAGAGCTTGGAAAACCTCGACCCGTTGGCTATGTAATCAGCCAAGAACCTCGGTATGGTTGAACGCCACAAGAACTTGCTCAAAGTATCTTGATAAGTTCCAAACAAGTGAAAAACTCTACAAAGAGAATTCAACTCACAAGACAAACTCTATTTTCGTATTTGATCAATGATGTCCTCAAATGACATGCTTACAAGCCTATTTATAGGCTAGAATGGACTCTTGAAAGTCTCATATCATTAGTACAACTTAAGACCTTTAGAATGACTCATAATAAGTGAAAAGTAACTCCTAACTATTGGTGTGACTTTAGGACATCTAAAGTCACTTATTTAACTCAAAAAGTAACTTAAAAATGACTCTTCATTTTTGCTGCTCCAACTTGGACGAAAATGCATCATTTATCTTCAATTTGGGCCTCCAAAATGTGATATATATTGACTCAAAACTTCATGCATTGGGCTGCCCACTAACTTGAATAATATTCACCATTTGGCCCAATGTAGAATGGTCTTGGAATTGGGCTTTTATTTCATCAACTAAAAGCATCATGGACTCCTTTATCTTCTTAGCTCTAGCTCTTGTAATTGGTCCATTTTGAATGATTAATGGATCCATCTTCTTGTCCTTGTTGATCAGCTTGGGTGTACCTCCATCAGTCCCAATGCACCTTTCGATGATCGCCACCCATGGCTCGGGGAAGCCCATTTGCTTGAGGATTTTTAGGAGGAACGGCCATTGAACCCGTGCAAGAAGCACATTGTCATTGAGTAGCCTCCCTTTGACAAACCCTCTTTGATTCGGTGCAACAATACATGGAAGGAATGAGGCGAGCCGCCTCGTGAGGACTTTAGTAATCACCTTGTTGATCACGTTACACAAGCTAATGGGCCTATAGTCTACCCAAGTCTCGGGTATAGGCTTATTGGGGATGATTACTATACTCGTGGCCGTGAAACTTCGAGGAAGGAAAGCCCCACCAAAAAATTGCCTAACCGCTTCCACCACGTCTGGTCCCACAATGCCCCAACAAGCTTGGAAGAACAAAGTCGAGAAGCCATCCGGGCCTTGCGCACTATTGGCCGAGATATCGAAAACCGCTCGTTTCACCTCATCCGCATCCGGAGGTTTGGGGAGGTCCGCCAGTTGCTCCGAGGGAGGAAGTTGATGTAAGAGGCTGAGGTCCGGATCCGCGAGCTCCGGGTAGCTTGGGGCTAGGAGGTTTTGAAAGAACTCAACCGCTGATTCTCTGATGTCTGTGTCATCCGTGAGTTCATGCCCATAAGCGTTAATCTTGTGGATACGTAGCCGAATCCTCTTCTGTTTCACCCAACTTTGGTAAAATCTAGTGTTTTTATTCCCTTCTTCGAGCCAACGGAGGGCCGCCTTCTGACGCCAAAAGTCTTCCTCCATCTTAAGAAGAAGGATGTACTCAGCAATTTGTTTGTTGACCTCCGCTCTATTCCGGGCCGAGGGGTCACCTTCGAACTCCAATTGAGCCACTGCAATGTTCTCTTCACAAGTTTTGAGATTGGCGTGTATATTCCCAAAAACCTCTTTGTTCCACCTTTTAAACGTTTTTTTATCCTTGCTAGCTTGATCTTCAAGTTGAGGAGGCCCTCAGCCTCCGTGAGAGCCATCCAATCTTCTTGCACCAACTCACCAAATCCCTCATGCCGAACCCACATGTTTTGGAACCGGAACGCTCTACCACCCCCGTGGGTATTAGGCAGCCTGCATCTGACGAGAAGAGGCCCGTGATCCGAAGCTATACGGGGGAGGTTTGTGACTCTTATTGCATCAAACTTTTGGGACGTCATCTCACTAATCCAACCTTTCCATGAGGCCGTTCTTAGCCCAGGTGAATTCTGACCCATCGTAGCCTGGGTCCATTAGTCTGCAATGCTCAATGGCTTCGGTGAAATCAACCATTTCAGCCTGACGGTTTGTGTCACTCCCCGTCCTATCTCGAGTAGAGAGGATTGTGTTGAAGTCCCCTCCAATAAACCACGGTATTCCTTCCGAGTCTTGGTTAATATCCCTCATCTTTTCCTATAGGGCATACCGCTCTCCTCTCGTGCATTTAGCATACACGGCCGAGATCATAATACGGGTTGAAATCCGAGGACAGGTGAACCTCCCATGCAGCAGCTGTTCCGAGTCATCCACCACAACAAAATCCAAATTTTCCCATTGATGTTCGACCTCTTATAGGACAGCCCCAACACTTTTGAGAATTTGTCCAGGTTAGGGGGGATAAGCGGCTCCATTATTGCAAGAAAGCAAATATTATGAGATTTAATTAGTCTTTTAAGGACGTTTTGGGTTGACGCGATCGCGATCCCCCTAACGTTCCAAAATAGAAATTTTTGTTCATTTGTATCTTGTCTTTTGGAAGGGAGTATGATGAGGTCTGGGTTGTGGGATCCGGACCGCTTTCTACTCCTAATCTTTGTGTTGGCACACCACTTTTGGGTGTGGCCAGGATCTGTTTTCAACCTCTTATGAAATATAGGGATGAGGGACCCACGAACCCTCCACCGTAAAGGTGTTTTAATAAAAAAAAAAAAAACGAGGAGTTCGTACCCGGCGGGATTGTCACCCCCCCTTGGAATTCAATGATTTGAAGGTCATTCCATCCATGAGATGCCGCGGCCTCCAAAAGGGTGGAATTGGCTCCATCATCTTTTTCATTGTAAGAAATGGTATCTTCCCAATTTTCCTCGTCTTCCATATCATTCTCCATGAAGTTCTCTCGAGCCATGAGGGAGAAATATCGATTGGTACTCATGTGACTTGATGACCCTTGTGCCTCGGTTTTCTCTAAAGCGAAGGGTTTAAAATAGTCTTTCGGTTGCCCTAGGTCACCCGAAACCGGGTTCACTTCGCGCTGCGCCATACCCGCTCCTCTTGGCTTACCCCCGCGCCCACTTCCAAATGATGGGGATTTAGCGAGCATCCTTTTAGGTTGACTAAGGTTTTGCTCATCATGAATGATGAACATGTCCTTACTCCCCGCACCTTGCATATCACCCAAAAAGTCCAGTCCCGACCACTCTGCCCCCGAATGAACATTGGCTTTCGGGTTCATCCGGATGTTGCTTTCCTTTCCCTTGTGTTTCCCTTGTTGTTTCCATTCCATGTTATTATCGGTTTGCCTCGGTTCAGCATTGTTCTTCTTAGCTCCTATTTCTCCATGTTGTGGTTGTTTTGGTGTTGCTACGTTGTAGTTTCGTTTTGGAGGTCGGTCCGCCTTCCCGGAAGCATAACAAACTTCACTTTTGTGACCCACATGTTTGCATTCTCCACAATAGGACGGGATCATATCTAACCACGACACACAAAGGAGGAGTGGGAGGCATTGTCCGAGACCACTCCGGAAAAATGATTGTGGCCTTTGCAACACCTATTGATGCGCAATCGGCCCTTGAGGCCGAGCTCATGGCCTTCTACCACGGGCTAATTCTGGCCACGGATCTTAACCAGCCAATATGGATTGAGTCGGATGCCGAACAGGCAATCAAACTCTTCAATGGGATGGCATGGGGCCCGGCGCACATTCGCCGAGTCATGGCTCGCCTTCATTCCCTTAAGCAAAGACACACCGTCCGCACCACCTTCATTCACCGGGAGGGTAACAAAGCGGCTGACTTGCTTGCCAAGATGGGACTTGAACAACACTCCTTCCGCCGGATATCCGCCCACAACGCTCCCCGCTTACTCCAAGCCATCGTCCGACTGGAGGAGAAGGGTACCCCCAACATTCGATTTAGAGATGAAGACCGTTAGTAGTGTATGGTCCGCCGATCGTGAGCTTAGCGGACGCCGAAGAGTACGTAGGTGTCGAATCTGTTGATGGCTTGACCTCTCCCTACTCTTGTGGTGCAATTGTCTTAGGGATTTTGTACTTTGCATTTTGGTTTTGTTCACCTAGGCATAGATTGATCGTCCTTTTGTAATCCATGATTGTAACCTCTTTTGATATGAAATATAGGGATGAGGGACCCATGAACCCTCCACCGTGAAGGTGTTATAAAAAAAAAAAAAACCTTACTTGCTGCACCAAGGGACGCCCACAAATGTCAAGGATGATCTCGTCGGGTGGCGGCTTAGTGATGTCGATCTCAATGCATAGCCGCGCAAAGGAGAGTCTCGATTTGTTGGCCGTTGCTCTATCTACTTGGATCAGATCACCAAGGAGTTTCGCAATGGCATAGAGGGCCGATTGATCATATAGGTGAATCGGGAGTCCAATTAGGTTGCACCATATCGCCGCAATTGGAGACTCACAATAGGCGTCGAAGTCCGGAGACCATTTGAAGACTCTCATCGGATGCCGATCAATGAACCACACCGGTGTCCCTTTGGGTCCACTAAGGAGCCGAGCATAATCCGCCATGTCCTCAAATTGAACAAGAATATGTTTGGCGTTAATATATTTCCAAGTATAACCACGGCAAAATTTAATATTGTCTAGGGCCTTTTGGATTTGATAGGAAGCCGGGATTGAATGCGAGAACTTACCTACAATAGCATGGCCGAGAGATGAAGCTAACCTTTGGATTTCTGATCCGGAGAAGTAGATGGATGGCACTCCGTTTGACGTGGAAGCAAAGCCAACATTTTGGATGTTCTCCGGGACAAAGACTTGCGGGCCTTCAACAGCCGATGTCACTCGCACCATGTCGGCCATGGATTTTGGCTTGGTGGGGTTCCTCACTCCCGGCTCGGTATTGCCTCCTAAGGGATTG
The DNA here is from genome assembly GCF_004379255.2 of Salvia splendens. Lineage (NCBI taxonomy): Eukaryota > Viridiplantae > Streptophyta > Magnoliopsida > Lamiales > Lamiaceae > Salvia > Salvia splendens. The sequence continues at coordinate 10,452,655 of NC_056050.1, read as the reverse complement.
TTTATCGGGTTACCTTTCGGTTTAGCCCCAAGGTTTGTGTCGGTTTGCGGTCCTTCACTCGGGTCCCTGTTCATGGTTTCGTAGGGACGCCGCTGCGTTTCCATTTCCATCTCGGTCCGCGTCGGGTCCGTCGCTTGCATGTCCGAGGCCGAAGGCGCGGGAGTATCTCGAGGGGGTTGCGGATTATCTTGGTCTTCGGCCATCCCGTTCTCTCTAGTGCCACGCCGGTTTCGAATGATGCTCGTATTTTCCGGGTCCTTCCCTTTTCGAGAGGTGGGAAATCTTCAAGGGATGGGCCATTCTCAATGCGAGGCACGCATGAGTCGATATCTTCTTCTCTCCTATTTGGAAGAGGGGTGGCCTTCGTCATGTAGACCGTGGCCATTGGGGATCCGGCGAGGAGGGGTTGGGCCGCCGTCGTATCAAGCATTTCCGCCGCGGCCAGGTGTATGATTTGGAGGATATCACTCTTTGTTGTCTCCATTTGCTGCATTGGTAGAGATGAACAAGGCTCCACATGTGACTTCCGGTTTTGGAAAGGGAAAAAAGTACTTTCCGAAAGGTGATTTGTTCCTATGCCCATTTCGGGAAAGTTGACTATCTCACTCCCAAATGTACTTTTTGGCACACATGCTACGGCTAAATCCTCTTGGGATACGCTTAGGAATCCGACATCATCACCTCCAACGGTCGTCTCACTCATGGTGGGTCCATGGTCGGAAGGTGGCGCCACTGCAGCTGCCGGGGCATCTCTTTTTTTTTTTTTTTTTTTTTTATAAGCACCCCGAGGGTGGAGGGTTAAGGCGGACCCACACCTGTGCATTACCAACAGCAATTGCAGCCAAAACAAACAACCATTGAGCCGCCCAAAAGTGACGGCTCACCACGACCAATTAGAGTACAACGAGGGCCTCCCAATAAACTAGGGTGGTCATCTAAATACTCTTAGCATCCTGATATGGATTGGGATACGACGAAGGACCCGTTGGATATATTGATCCAAGAACCCCACGTATAATGATTGGCAGCGGATTTCCTTGATTGATAATCTGGTTTGATCCACTTCCAGAGCTTGGAAAACCTCGACCCGTTGGCTATGTAATCAGCCAAGAACCTCGGTATGGTTGAACGCCACAAGAACTTGCTCAAAGTATCTTGATAAGTTCCAAACAAGTGAAAAACTCTACAAAGAGAATTCAACTCACAAGACAAACTCTATTTTCGTATTTGATCAATGATGTCCTCAAATGACATGCTTACAAGCCTATTTATAGGCTAGAATGGACTCTTGAAAGTCTCATATCATTAGTACAACTTAAGACCTTTAGAATGACTCATAATAAGTGAAAAGTAACTCCTAACTATTGGTGTGACTTTAGGACATCTAAAGTCACTTATTTAACTCAAAAAGTAACTTAAAAATGACTCTTCATTTTTGCTGCTCCAACTTGGACGAAAATGCATCATTTATCTTCAATTTGGGCCTCCAAAATGTGATATATATTGACTCAAAACTTCATGCATTGGGCTGCCCACTAACTTGAATAATATTCACCATTTGGCCCAATGTTGAATGGTCTTGGAATTGGGCTTTTATTTCATCAACTAAAAGCATCATGGACTCCTTTATCTTCTTAGCTCTAGCTCTTGTAATTGGTCCACTTTGAATGATTAATGGATCCATCTTCTTGTCCTTGTTGATCAGCTTGGGTGTACCTCCATCATTCCCTTCTTCTTCAAGAGGATTCGTCCTCGAATCTAATTCACCAACATAAGGAGATAAATCAGAAACATTGAAAGTAGCACTTACATTAAACTCACCAGGTAAGTCAAGTTTGTAAGCATTATCATTGACTTTTCCAATCACTTGGAATGGTCCATCTCCTCTTGGCTGCAACTTGGGCTTTCTTTTCGAAGGAAATCTCTCCTTTCTCATATGCAACCAAACCCAATCTCCTGGCTCAAAGATGACTTGTTTCCGACCCTTGTTGGCTTGCTTTGCATATTGTTCTGTCCTCTTTTCAATGTTGAGTCTTACCCTTTCATGCAATCTTTTCACCATTTCAGCCTTAGCTTTTCCATCAAGACTTGCACGATCTTCAATAGGTATTGGAATCAAATCTAGTGGACTCAATGGATTGAAACCATACACAACTTCAAATGGGGAAAAGTTAGTAGCAGAATGGACACTTCGATTATAAGCAAACTCAGCAAAAGGTAAGCATTCCTCCCAACTTTTCAAGTTCTTTTTAACTAAAGTTCGTAGTAATTGAGACAAAGTCCTATTAACTACTTCAGTTTGTCCATCAGTTTGTGGATGACAAGTAGTAGAAAACAAGAGTTTAGTTCCCAACTTATTCCACAACACTCGCCAAAAATGACTCACAAATTTAGCATCTCGATCACTCACAATTGATCTAGGAACACCATGCAAACGGACAATTTCTTTAAAGAACAAATCAGCGATATGAGATGCATCATCAGTTTTGTGACATGGAATAAAACGTGCCATTTTTTAAAACCTATCAACAACCACAAAAACTGAATCTCTACCTCTTTTTTGTTTTTTTTTTTTTTTTTTTTTTTTTTTTTTTTTTTTTTTCAAACACCTCTACGGTGGAGGGTTCGTGGGTCCCTCATCCCTATATTTCCAAAAGTGATAATTACAAGGCGTGGCCACACCCAAAAGTGGTGTGCCGTAACAAATTCAAGAGTAGTATGCGGTCCGATCCCACAAAGTTCGGACCTCATCATACTCCTTTCCAAAATACAATTAACCAAAAAGCTAGTCACTAGTGTCTCCCATCGTCTCATGATCAACTTTGATGCCCGTCCCCGTCTAGGTTTCGGATGTGCGACACTCCCATCTCGTCCAATCTAACCAAGTCCAACAGTTCTCTCGGTGCTGAGTTGTAGTGCATTCGTAGGCCACTGTCTTGGACTAGCCCCATTTTCGCAAGGAAGTCCGCCGCTTTGTTCCCCTCCCTGTGTATGAAGGTGGCTCGGAAATTGAGATGGCGTTTGAGAATGGTTAGTTGCGCCACCGCTTGCCGAGCTAGTGCCGGGCCCCATCCTGTCCCATTGACCAATTTGATTGCTTGCTCTGCATCTGACTCAATCCAGATTGGTAGGCCGAATTCCTTGGCTATATTTAGCCCGTGAATCATGGCCAACAGCTCCGCTTCTAAAGCCGAGTGGGCTTCAAGGGGTGTGCTGACGGCGGCGAGCATCTTACCCGAGTGGTCTCGAATAATCCCTCCAGCCCCTGTTCTGCCGTTCGCTTCATTGTAGGAGCCATCCGTGTTGAGCTTTATCCACGGCTGATCCGGGGGGTTCCATTTGATTGCCATGGCTAGGGGTAGCGCCCTGATTGCCGCCGCTTGTTGGGGAATATTGATTCCAAGTTTAACTCCCTTCCAATGTTTCGGCTTCAAGCTTCCATTAGACATAGCATTTCGAATGAACATGTGGACCTGCCATACCACGTTTTGTGGTTTAAACTGTGTGCCTTGGTGGCGGCTCCTGTTTCTCTCCGACCAGATAAACCAAAGGATGAGGTATGGAGTGGCTCGGCTAAGATGTTTCTTGTTCGGCTGTTGGCACCTTCGCGCCCACACTTCGATTCTCGTAGGGATTGTGTCATTGATATGGATGCGGGGGAACGGCCCTGTGAACCAGCCGTCGAACTCGCTCCATACTCTGCGAGCTCCATATCCCTGGATGAAGAGGTGTTGGAGTGACTCAGTGTTCGGTCTGTGGGGGCAGCATTGGCACTTAGAGGCTAGCTCAATCTCCCGCCACTGAAGTTTCGTGTCAACCGGCACCCGATTGGAGAGAAGCCTCCAGATAAAGATGGCTATTGAGTTGGTGAGGCCTACCTTCCAAACATCCCCCAAACCATGGATGGTCGGGTTTCGTCCTCGAAGTGTGTCCCATGTCGAAGCCACCGTGAATTCCCCATGCTTAGAGAGGTTCCACCTCAGGATATCCTGTTCGTCATGGAGGATCGGTGTATTAATGATGCCATCGATAACATGCTGAGGAAGGCCGGCCTGATTGTGAAGGAGTTGAAGCTTGGGCACATCCCAACCACCATTTGTAATGAACTCCGAGACCCGGGTGGTTGGTCTTCCCCTATCATCAAGACTAAGTTCCCTCAGAGGGCTATCGCCAAGCCAAATGTCATCCCAGAAGTAGATGTCCCCTTGTCCCACTAGCCATCTTATGTGCGGTTGCGCGAGGGGCCATGCTCTTGAGAGCCTTCTCCACGTAGGGCTACTCCTGCTCGGCAATCTCAAGGTGAGCGATGTGGAGTTGGAGCAATATTTTGCCATCATGTATCTTGCCCAAAGGGAGTTTTGCTCCCGAAAGCGCCACCAAAGTTTGATATTGAAGGCGCGGAGGACCTCCATAGTTTTTCGGATCCCAAGGCCTCCTTCATCAGTGGGCCGGCACATTTGTTCCCATCCAATCCAATGGGTCCGCTTCTTTTCATTCGTAGACCCCCAAAAGAATCGGGCCATTTGTTGATCAAGTTGCTTGAGGGTACCGGCCGTGGGCTCGACGGCTTGAAAGATGTGCAAGGGGATCGCTTCAAGAGTGCTCTTAATCAACGTAAGCCTTCCTCCAAAGGATAGGTGACGGTGTGCCCATCCTGAGATCCTTCTTGCAATCTTTTCCCGTAGAAATAGGAACATGTCCGTGCGTTTGGCACCACGATAGATAGGGACTCCGAGATAGAGAAAAGGAAAGGCCCCTCTAGAGAAGCCTCCTTCCGCCTGGATCGAGTTTGCCCAATGCTCATGGGCCTCGGCAATATAGAAATTACTCTTGGCGAGGCTGACTTGTTGGCCGGAGACTCTTTCATATTTTTCGAGACAGGCTCTTAGCCGGCGCATAGGATTTGCCGCCGCTTGAGTGAAGATGATAATGTCGTCCGCATAGGCTAGATGGCTGATCTCCATGCATCTCCGGGAGGCTTTGAACGTCATGTCCTTTTGGCCGAGGATGAGCTTATCTAATGCTCGGGACAGGTAGTCCGCAGCGATTACGAACAGAGCGGGGGAGATCGGGTCTCCTTGCCGAAGTCCTCGAGTTGATCTAAAGAAGCCCGAGGGTGCCCCGTTAACAAGGACCGAGAACCAGCAATACCCAATACACCTCTCCATAAGTGAAATCCATGAATCCGGGAAACCCATACGGCGTAAAACTTTGAAGAGGAATGGCCATTGGACCCTATCATAGGCTTTAGCCATGTCAATCTTTACTGCCACATTAGGCGCTGGGGAGCATCTAGCAAGCTCATGGAACATCTCTTGAGCCAGAAGTGCGTTGTCGTTAAGGAGCCGACCTTTGACAAATCCACTTTGGTTTGGGGAGATGACCTGTGGGAGGAAAGGAGAGAGTCGAGAGGTGAGTACCTTGGTAATGATCTTGTTTAGAACATTGCAGAGACTAATGGGTCGGTAGTCGGTCCATGACTCCGGCGATGCCTTCTTTGGGATAAGGACTATGCTTGTGGCCGTGATGCTCCTTGGCAGGAAGGCCCCTCTGAAGAACTGTCTGATTGCTTCCACTACCTCCGGCCCCACAATGGGCCAGCAGGCTTGATAGAAGGTGGCCGAGAAGCCGTCGGGTCCGGGTGCACTATCTCCGGAAATGCAAAAGGTGGCACTCCTGACCTCGTCCGCACTTGGAGCATCTGCGATGTCAACGAACTGCTCGGCTGAGTGGACCTGCTGGATTAGGTCGAGGTCTGGGTCTTCAAGTGTCGGATTGTTGGGGGCAAGGAGTTGTTGGAAGAACTCCACTGCGGACTTTTTAATCTCGGCTTCCTCGGTGAGCTCCTGCCCATTGGCACGAATTGAATGGATGCGGAGACGAACCCTCTTTTGTTTCACCCAGCTTTGGTAGAACCGGGTATTTTTGTCTCCCTCGGCAAGCCACCTCAAAGCTGCCTTCTGTCGCCAAAAATCTTCTTCCATTCTCAGCAGAAGGATGTACTCGGCAATGTGTTTGTTGAACGCTGTCCTGTGATCCGGAGTCGGCCTTGCTTCGAAACAAGATTGGGCCAGAGCAATTTCTTCCTCCTTTTCTTTTATATTAGCATGGATGTTCCCAAAAACCTCTTTGTTCCACTCCTTAAGGGCCTTTTTAACTCTGGCCTGCTTGATTTGAATGTTTAGGATTCCACCCGCCCCCGTGGGCTCCTCCCATGCTTTTTGCACTACGGCCATGAATCCTTCATGTCGGATCCACATGTTCTGGAACCTGAAAGCCTTGGCTCCAGCGGATGTGTTCATCTTCGTGCACCTGACAAGAATTGGTCCATGGTCCGAGGCAATCCGGGGGAGATTCGTAACCCGAGTAGCCTCGAAGGTCTTAGTCCAATCCTCGCTGACAAGCACTCTATCCAACCTTTCAAAAAGGCCATTCTTGGCCCAAGTGAATGCCGCTCCATCAAAACCAGGGTCAAGCAGCCTACAATCTTCCGTTGCCTCCGCAAAATCTACCATCTCGGCTTGCCGGTTGGTATCACTTCCGACTCTGTCTTGGTGAGATAGAATGGTGTTGAAATCGCCCCCGATGATCCAAGGTGTTCCCTCAAGAGGCCCGGCAATCTCTCTCATCTTGTCCCATAAGTGATGTCTTTCAGCCCTTGTACATTTGGCGTACACGGCTGAGATGGCCACCGGCCTAGCAAGGCGGTGGGATTTGAGGTACCCGTGAAGAATTTGTTCCGAGTCAACCTCAATATCAAAAGTGGACCCCTCTTCCGCAAACATCCAAATCTTCCCGTTCGTGTTCGAACCAATGAAGGACAGCCCCAAGGCCTTAGAGAAACGGTCCGGGTCCGGTTGTGTGAGCGGTTCCATTATTGCAAGAAATAAAACATTATGACAATCAATAAGTCTTTTCAGAACGTTTTGAGTGGGCGCATTCGCGATCCCCCTCACGTTCCAAAACATGAGATTGTACGACATTATTAACAAGAAGGGTGCGTACCCAAAGAGGTTGAAGGCCCTCCTTGATAGTCAGTGCGGTGTTGCTCTTTGTTCGGAGCGACCTCCTCGGCGTCCTCGGCCGAACTGTTGCCTCCTAACTTCTCGGCCCCCACGTGCAATTCCATGGGGTCTTCGTCCGCATCCCCACAATTCTCAACATCAAATTCTCCGTTCTCCATGAGAGAATAATATTGGTTAGTGCTCATGTGGTTCTTTGCCGAGAAGAACCCACGCCCCCTTGTCAAAGCATGACGCGCGCCTCCTCTCGGATTCCCTCGCCGAACTGGTGAGACCAAGCTCCTCGCATTGGGGGAGCCCCACTCCACGTCCATGTTCCCACATGGTGTTGGTGGTTCGGTGGTGGGATGCAATGGATTCCCCCGGTTCGGTGGGGACTTCCCAATCTCGATCCCGACAATGAGCCCGGCATTTTGAGTTCCGGAGCTCGGTCCGCTCCCAAAAGTAGAGTCACCCTTGGAGTTCGGTCCCTCCCAGGAAGTACCACCGGTATCCTCCCCATTTGTTTTGTTATTGTTTGGTCGATCACCGGCCTTGCCTTGCTTCTTCCCCTGATGTTTCCATTCATTGGAGCTGGAGGCATTCTTCCCCATATCTTGCTTCCCCTTCTCGGTCTGTCTCTCGGGTTGTGGCTGTTTTGGCGGGCCGTTGTGGTAGTTTCTCTTTGGCGGCCGTTCCTTCTTGCCCGTCGCATAGCACACCTCACTTGCATGGCCGACATGTTTGCATTCTTGGCAATATGATGGTATCTTGTCCCATCGGACTCGCTGCACCGTTTCTCGCCCACCAAGGTCGAGGATTATCTCTTCGGTAGGTGGTTTTGTGATGTCTATCTCGACGCAAATTCGGGCAAATGAAAGCCGAGTCTTGTTTGCCGTGGCTCGATCAATTTGTATTGGATTGCCGAGAAGCTTGCCGATGGCGAATAAGGCGGATTGGTCGAAAAGATGAATGGGGAGGCCAATTAGGTTGCACCAAATTGCCGCAATAGGGGACTCGCAGTAAGCATCAAAGTCCGGGGACCATTTGAAGACCCTCATCGGGTGTCGGTCAATGAGCCAAACGGGCGTACCCCTTGGGCCTCCAAGGATTCGGGCATAGTCCGCCAAGTCCTCGCATTGAATGAGAATATGTTTAGCATTAATGTACTTCCAACTAAATCCACATCGAAGTTTAATATTATCGAGGGTCTTTTGGATTTGCAGTCCCGTAGGGATAGAGTGAGAGAACTTACCCACAATGGCGTGTCCCATGCTCTCAGCAAGCTTTTGAGTTTCCGCTCCGGAGAAGTAGATGGCCGGGATGCCGTCGGACACTGAAGCAAATCCAATGTTCTGGAGCTTATCCGGCTCAAAGGCTTGAGGGCCGGTAGGGTCAGTCGAGCCTTTAAGCATGTCCGCCATCGTTTTCGGCCGATCGGGGTGGCATGAGGCGCCTTCACCCCGGCCTTGTAGAGTGTTACTCGCCGAGCCCGACGGGGTACCCATAAGCAAGTCCGCCATCGATTTCGGCCACGGCGAGGACCCCGGGGTAGCTTCTACCCCCCCAAGTTGATTAACTACATTCGGCCCTCGTGTTGCGGCATCCGCCGTGGACTTAGGTGTATTTCCATTTCTCTTCGGATTGTTGAGTTCGGCTTCTCCGTTCTCGGTGTGGATCTTCTCGGCACCTACGTTGCCGTTGTGTGCCCTTCTCGGCTTTTCCATTCTCGGCTTTTCGGCTTTTTTCTTTCTCGGTGTGGATCTTCTCGACTTTTTCCTTCTCGGTGAGGATCTGTTCGGCATCATCCATAGGCGTATCGTTGGATGTTGGTGTGTCTCTTGTCACTGCAACCATCTCGGTACTAGGCGTGGCCTTGTTCGTCGTCTCGATAAAAGGCTTTTCCCGGTAGTCGTTAGGGTTCGACTTCGGTCGCGGCTGGCCGAGCTCCGCACTGTAATGTTCCGAACTAGCCTCAAACGTAGCTCGGAGCTTGCTAGTTCGTCCTCGTTCGAGAGGGGGGAAGTCCTCAAGAGAGGGTCCATTCCCATCCCGAGGTGTGTGTGTGACACTTTGCATGCATCCCGAAGAGTTTAGGGGGAACTCTGGTGGTTTGTGACCGGCCGTAATGAGAGGTTGCGCAACCAATGTGTCTAGCATCTCCGCCGAGTCCAAGGCGGCTAAGTGGATGATTTCGGCCTTTTTTGGTTGCGTTGGGGCCTCCACGACAATCATCTCACGTGAGCTCTTGGAGCGGAAAGGAGTTAGCGCACTTTCGGAAGGAGGTTTTGGTCTCCAAGCCAATTCGGGAAGGTTGGGTTGCTGCAGAAAGGAGCTAGATTTTTGTTGTTTTGGGGGCTCAACGGATGCATTGGGGCCAGCATCACGTGGTGTTCCGAAGTGGCAAGGCGTCAAGGAACTTTCGGAAAGTGATTTTGTTGTTGTGCCCATTTCGGGCAAGTTGACTAGCGCGTCCACCCAGGCCTTTTGACCCATGCTAGAGCCATCTCTCTCCAAGCAGCCATCATGTGGGGGGTTGTGCTCTCCTCCGTCACCGGTCCCCGCGTTTGCGCCGGCCGCAAGGTCATCGGCCGAAGCGTTGCCAACAGTTCCGGCGCCGGCAAGTTCTTCATTAATCTTAGCTTCATCTTCACCGTTGGGATTAGGGGAGGGCTCCATCGACGTCGGGAAGATGGGGCCTTTGCATTTTGGACTTCCGACCGGCGAGCTCCCTTCGGCCCCGAAATCAATCTTCTTCCTAAGTTGCTTGTCCTCCGGCATCGGTGAGGGTACGAACCTTTTCCGACCAGTGCCTTTGGTGGGAGGGGCTGGTGTACTTTTCCGTGCCTTCACCTTCATTTTCAAAGTTTTCCTCGCCATTTTCTTGCAGGGAGAAATTATGGCGGAAGACTCCTCCGACGTGAAAGTCATTGGCTGGTCCGAGAGAGGGTCCTCGGCCGACCGGAGGACCATTAGCTGGTCCGAGATTGTGCGCGGTTCTTCGGACTCCGGGGGGGGATCCGGCGGGAGCTCCGGCATGATCGAGAGAGCGAGTCGAGTCACCAGCCGCTCCGGAGCTTTGTTCGTGCCTTAGCCAATGGAGTGGGTTGGTTGGTGAGAATCCGAGGTCGGGAGGGTGGTGGGTGGCTGGTGGAGCGGGGGCGTGAGGGGGACCGTCGACGGTGGTGAGCCGACTGAGAATGGGGGTAGGCGGCGATGTGGGAACTCAAAACGTGGTGGGGGATTCTAGAGAGAAGGGAGAGCGTCTCTCTCTAACTTACCATTTTACTAGCATGCATTCTCTACCTCTTTTTTGTTCTTGGCAAACCAACAACAAAGTCCATTGAAATAGAGGACACGAACTAGTGAGAGAAGCTCCCACATCTCTCTAGAAAGTCTTGCCCCAACCATCTCACGTCCAACGCCGACGGTCTCCCTCACCTTTGGGTGAGGTGGATATGCGGCCGGCCTAACGTCGGTCATGGTCCAGCCCGGAAGGGACTCACCGGGGAAGGAGGTCAAGGACACGAGTCCCTCTCCCTCGCCGAAATGGGTTTTCCGACCAACTAATGCGAAACGGAATATGAAAAAGTCAGCCACTCCCCACCACATTAAAAACGGTGGCAATACAAAACGCAGCGCTTGTGTGCCATTGACGGAGACCGGAAGGGTGAGGAAGAAGATTGTCTTTGAGTTGGATGAGCTTATTGCCGGAACTAATGGTGGAGGTAGCGCCATTGCCGGAAAAGACGGTTGGAGCTCCCTGCCCGGGGAGAGAGAGAAGGGCCGGTGGAAGAGAAAGGCACGACCTGGCCCTTTTGAAGCCAGCACCGGAGCGTTTGAGGTGGTGCCGGGAGTTCTCCCATTACTCGCGGGGGAGCTCCGTTTCTCCATGGGAAAAAAGGACGGCTCGGCCAGGCACCAGCCGGAAGTCGTGACCGGAACTCGGCTGGATGGTGCATTACCGGAGGTGAATGAGGCCGTTGCACAAGGGGTACTCCGGTCAACGCGCGTGGAGGCGGCTGCAAGTGCAGCTGTCTTGGACGAGGACACATCCTCGGAAAGGAATGGTGCCAACATGCTTTTTGACCCACCCACTCTTGCTGCACCATTTCCGGAAAAGGATAGGCATGTACTAGCTAGTGAGACATGTGACTCCCTTATGGGTCAAAGCATCTTGCAATTCAAATCTGGTGATGGTACAAATTTCAAGGCCGAGGATAACAATGGAGGGGGTGAGGCCGGGCTCAACGGGACGCCGTCGGCGCCGGATAACCCGTCGGACCCACCGGACGAGCTGCTGGACCAGGACAGGGACCAGCCGGAAATCCTACCCAAGCACTCGGCGTCTGAGGTAGGCATCGACGTGGCCTCCCCCGTTGGGAGTCCGCCGACGTTGGGTCACTCGCTGGAATTCATCACGGACAAGGCCGCTCAAGCCGAGACCCAACCTGTTGAGCCAGATCTAGATGAAAAGCCCGCGAACACGGGTGCCGGGCTGGATAGTGGAGGACCACCGAAATCTGACGCGGTGAACCTTGATGCTGATCACGACACGGAGATGGGGACATTCGGATGGTGTGAAGGGATCCCTTCGCTTACATTCTCAAACGAGGAAACAAAGTGCTTGGTGGACAAGGTAGGGCACGCCATTATCGGAAAGTTCTCCCACACCCTTCCAACACCACAACAAATCCAAAAATCCCTTTCCAACATCAACTTCGTCGATGGATTCAAATGGAAGTTCGTTAACGCCAAGCACATCCTAATCCAATTCCGTGATGTACGAGATTACGGCCGGATGCTCAATGGTCCCAATGGAGCGCCGGTTTGGTTTGTCGAGCATCACCCAATGCGGGTGTTCAAATGGACTCCGGAGTTCGACACATTTTTTGAGACACCTATTGCCGCCGTTTGGTGTAAGGTGGTGGGACTCCCGATCCATCTCTATGACCAAGTAGCCCTCATTGCGATTGGCAAGTTGTTGGGGAAGCCAATCCAAGTGGACCATGCGACCTTCAACCAAACCCGACTCACCTTTGCTCGGATGTGTATTGAGATTGATATCTCGACGCCTCCACCGGTGGAGATCATTCTCAACATCCTAGGCAAAGACACTAGGTACAAGGTGGTATGGGATCGGATTCCCCTATTTTGTGCGGAATGTAAGCATGTTGGGCACGTCAAGGAAACATGCCTTATCCTAGGGAGGAGAAAGGAGCAGGCCACCACGGATCCCACCCGACCACCACAACCCCGCCGACCCCACTCTGCGTCAAATCCCATCCGCCGGGAATGGAGGCTGAAAACTAACGTGCATGGCACCCACAACCCGGATCCGGACACTTTGGTATATTTTCACATTCTATAGAGAGAAGCTCCTCCTTCTCTCTAAAATACTCCACCCTATTGTACCACCTTTGACCTCCGCCGCCAATCTCCCACCACCACCTCGCCACCCGACGACATTCGCCGACCCCAGCCACCACTCCCTCGTCCATCGGTTCATCACCTTTCATCATCCTCCTTGGTGGTTACCACCCTGCCGTCCTCCTCCCAATCCCACTCCGCTTGTCACCCCCGGCCCATCCCCGACGAAAGCGACTTCATCGTCGGACTTGGCTCGCGGCTCCCGTCAATCTCTACTCCACGTCTCGGCCACACCTTGCCGAAGCCCTCTCGGCTGGCCGAAACAATGGGGCAGCCGCCGGACCCCGACGAAAAGAGAGACACTCCGGCCATTAATCCGGTTCATTTGCCTGACATTGGTTCCGGGGATGAGGGAGCTCGGGTCCTCTCCGATCAGCAAATGGTCTTCCGAGCTGGCGACGCCGCTTCCCTTCAACGTCCGACCAAATCCATGGAACTAAAAATTGCTAAAGCAAAGCTCAAAGCCCGGAAAAGTACGCCGGCGCCTCCTACTAAAGGCAATGGTCGTAAGAGATTTGTCCCGTCTCCGATGCCCGAGGACAAGCAACTAAGGAAGAAGATAGACTTCGGTGAGGAGGAAGGACCTGCGGCCGGTAGTCCCAAATGCAAAGGATCCCTGTTCCCGGCGACTCCGTCCCTCGACTTGGGGGTCTCTTTCAGGATGGAGGACCCCGAATTGCCTCATAAGAAGGAAGAGGAAGTGGAGCATTGGAATGAATGTGAAGAAGAGTTCGATGGCCCCAACGGTAGAACCGTACCGGAAGGAGGCGGCCCGCCGGAATCTGCTGCTCCCGCCGTCGAGCTTATGGCCGTTTCCGGCGAAGTTCCCCCCCTCCACAATCCCCAACCAAAGCTTGCTAGGTCACGTGAAGTACAAGCTGCCCCATGTGTTGTCCCTGCCCCATTGGAAAGTGGAAAAGCAAACCTACCTAACCCTGAGGCAGGTACAAAAGTTGACTTGGAAAGCACCAATCCACCTTTCCTACCTAAGCCATCAGGTACAAAAGCAAACTTGCCTAAAATGTTAGCAAGTACAATAGCTCCCCTAGAAAGTGCCTTCTCCCCTTTCCCCTCTTGTATGGCACGAGCTGTATCGTTTGGATCTCCACCAAGGAACCCAAAACTAGATGAGATCCTACACCTTGCAGCGTTGGACTCGGTGGAAATGCTGGATGCAGCGGCGGCGCAGCCTCTTCGTACCGGAAACCTACCGGCGGCCAGTTACAAACCTCCGGAGTTCCCCCAAAACTCTTCGGGATGCATGCAAAGTATCACACACACACCTTGGGATGGGAGTGGACCTTCTCTTGAGGACTTCCCTCCTCTCGAACGAGGACGAACTAGCAAGATCCGAGCTTCGTTTGAGGCCAGCTCGAAACATTATAGTGCGGAGCTCGGCCAGCCGCGGCCTAAGTCGAACCCTAACGCCAACCGAGAAAAGCTTGTTACCGAGACGACGAACAAGGCCACGCCTAGTGCCGAGATGGTTGTAGTGACAAGGGAAACACCAACACCCAACGATACGCCTATGGACGATGCCGAGCAGACCCACACCGAGAAGGAAAAAGCCGAGAAGATCCACACCGAGAATGAAAAGGCCGAGAAGCCGAGAATGAAAAGGCCGAGAAGATCCACACCGAGAAGGGAAAAGCCGAAAAGCCGAGAAGGGCACACAACGGCAACGTAGGTGCCGAGAAGACCCTAACCGAGAATGGAAAAGCCGAGCACAACAACCCGAAGAGAAGTGGAAATACACCTATGTCCACGGCGGATGCCGCAACACAAGGGCTGAATGCAGTTAATCAACATGGGGGGGTAGATGATACCCCGGGGCCCTCGTCGTGGCCGAAATCGATGGCGGACTTGTTTAAGGGTACACCTTTGGGCTCGGCGAGTAACACTCTACAAGGCGGGGGTGAAGGCGCCTCAAGCCACCCCGACCGGCCGAAAACGTTGGCGGACATGCTTAAAAGCTCGACTGACCCTAACGGCCCTCAAGCCTTTGAGCCGGATAAGCTCCAAAATATTGGATTTGCCTCTGTGTTCGACGACATCCCGGCCATTTACTTCTCCGGAGCGGAAACTCAAAAGCTAGCTGAGCGCATGGGCCACGCCATTGTGGGTAAGTTCTCTCACTCTATCCCCACGGGACTTCAAATCCAAAAGACCCTTAATAATATTAAACTTCGGTGTGGATTTAGTTGGAAGTACATTAATGCTAAACACATTCTCATTCAATGCGAGGACTTGGCGGACTATGCCCGAATCCTTGGAGGCCCAAAGGGTACGCCCGTATGGCTCATTGACCGACACCCGATGAGGGTCTTCAAATGGTCCCCGGACTTTGATGCATATTGCGAGTCCCCCATTGCGGCAATTTGGTGCAACCTAATTGGCCTCCCCATTCATCTTTTCGACCAATCTGCCTTATTCGCCATCGGCAAGCTTCTCGGCACTCCAATACAAATTGATCGAGCCACGGCAAACAAGACTCGGCTTTCATTTGCCCGAATTTGCATCGAGATAGACATCACAAAACCGCCTCCCGAAGAGATAATCCTTGACCTTGGTGGGCGAGAAACGGTGCAGCGAGTCCGATGGGACAAAATACCATCATATTGCCAAGAATGCAAACACGTTGGCCATACAAGTGAGGTGTGCTATGCGACGGGCAAGAAGGAACGGCCGCCGAAGAGAAATTACCACAACGGCCCGCCAAAACAGCCACAACCCGAGAGACAAACCGAGAAGGGGAAACAAGATACGGGGAAGAATGTCCCCAACTCCAATGAATGGAAACGTCATGGGAAGAAACAAGGCAAGGCCGGTGATCGACCAAACAATAACAAAACAAATGGGGAGGATACCGGTGGTATTTCTTGGGAGGGACCGGACATTAAGGGTGACTCTACTTTGGGGAGCAGATCGAGCTCCGGAACTCAAAATGCGGGGCTCAAGCCCGAGGTTGGGAAGTCCCCCGCCGAACGGGGGGAACCATTGCATCCCACCACCGAACCACCAACACCACGTGGGAACATGGAAGTGGAGTGGGGCTCCCCCAATGCGAGGCGCTCGGTTTCACCAGATTATCGAAGGAATCCGAGAGGAGGCGCGCGCCATGCTATGACAAGGGGGCGTGGGTTCTTTTCGGCAAAGAACCACATGAGTACTAACCAATATTACTCTCTCATGGCGAATGGAGAATTTGATGTTGAGAATTGTGGGGATGTGGACGAAGACCCCATGGAGTTGTACGGGGGGGACGAGAGGTTTGGAGGCAACATTCCGGCCGACGACGCCGAGGAGGCCGCCCCGAACAAAGAGCAACACCGCATTGACTATCAAGGAGGGCCTTCATCCTCTTTGGGTACGCACCCTTCTTGTCAATGATGTCTTACAATTTCATGTTTTGGAACGTGAGGGGGATCGCGAACGCGCCCACTCAAAACGTTTTAAAAAGACTTATTAGTTGTCATAATGTTTTATTTCTTGCAATAATGGAACCGCTCACTCCCCCGGACCCGGACCGATTCTCCAAAGCCTTGGGGCTACCCTACATTGGTTCGAACACGAACGGGAAGATTTGGTTGTTTGCGGAAGAGGGGTCCACCTTTGATATTGAGGATGACTCGGAACAAATTCTTCACGGGCGCCTCAAGTCCCACCGCCTTGCTAGACCGGTGGCCATTTCAGCCGTGTACGCCAAATGCACAAGGGTCGAAAGACATCACTTATGGGACAAGATGAGGGAGATCGCCGGGCCTCTCGAGGGAACACCTTGGATCATCGGTGGTGATTTCAACACCATCCTATCACACCAAGACAGAGTCGGAAGTGATACCAACCGGCAAGCCGAGATGGTTGATTTTGCGGAGGCAACGGAAGACTGTAGGCTGCTTGATCCTGGATTTGATGGAGCGGCATTCACATGGGCCAAGAATGGCCTTTTTGAAAGGTTGGATAGAGTGCTTGTCAGTGAGGAATGGACTAAGACCTTCGAGGCTACCCGGGTAACGAATCTCCCCCGGGTTGCCTCGGACCATGGACCAGTTCTTGCAAGGTGCACGAAGCTGAACACATCCGCTGGAGCCAAGGCATTCAGGTTCCAGAACATGTGGATCCGGCATGAAGGATTCATGGCCGTAGTGCAAAAAACATGGGAGGAGCCCACGGGGGCGGGTGGACTCCTAAACATTCAAATCAAGCAGGCCAGAGTTAAAAAGGCTCTTAAGGAGTGGAACAAAGAGGTTTTTGGGAACATCCATGCTAACCTAAAGGAAAAGGAGGAAGAAATTGCTGTGGCTCAAGCTAGTTTCGAGGCAAGGCCGACACCGAATCACAGGACAGCAATCAACAAACACATTGCCGAGTACATCCTTTTGTTGAGAATGGAAGAAGATTTTTGGCGACAGAAGGCAGCCTTGAGGTGGCTTGCCGAGGGAGATAAAAATACCCGGTTCTATCAAAGCTGGGTGAAACAAAAGAGGGTCCGTCTCCGCATCCACTCAATTCGTGCCAATGGGCTCCTGGGCAGGAGCTCACCGAGGAAGCCGAGATTAAAAAGTCCGCAGTGGAGTTTTACCAACAACTCCTTGCCCCCAACAATCCGACACTTGAAGATCCAGACCTCGACCTAATCCAGCAGGTCCACTCAGCCGAGCAGTTCGTTGGCATCGCAGACGCCCCAAGTGCGGATGAGGTCAAGAGTGCCACCTTTTGCATTTCCGGAGATAGTGCACCCGGACCCGACGGCTTCTCGGCCACTTTCTATCAAGCCTGCTGGCACATTGTGGGGCCGGAGGTAGTGGAAGCAATCAGACAGTTCTTCAGAGGGGCCTTCCTGCCAAGGAGCAACACGGCCACAAGCATTGTCCTTATCCCAAAGAAGGCCTCGCCAGAGTCATGGACCGACTACCGACCCATTAGTCTTTGCAATGTTTTAAACAAGATCATTACCAAGGTACTCACCTCTCGACTCTCCCCCTTCCTTCCACAGGTCATCTCCCCAAACCAAAGTGGGTTTGTCAAAGGCCGGCTCCTTAACGACAACGCACTACTGGCTCAAGAAATGTTCCATGAGCTTGCTAGATGCTCTCCAGCGCCTAATGTGGCTGTTAAGATTGACATGGCTAAAGCCTATGATAGGGTCCAATGGCCCTTCCTCTTCAAAGTTTTACGCCGTATGGGATTCCCGGATTCATGGATTTCACTTATGGAGAGGTGTATTGGTTATTGCTGGTTCTCGGTTCTTGTTAACGGGGCACCCTCGGGCTTATTTAGATCAACTCGAGGACTTCGACAAGGAGACCCGATCTCCCCTGCTCTGTTCGTGATCGCTGCGGAATACCTGTCCCGAGCCTTAGATAAGCTCATCCTTGGCCAAAAGGACATGACGTTCAAAGCCTCCCGGAGATGCATGGAGATCAGCCATCTAGCCTATGCGGACGACATAATTATCTTCACTCAAGCGGCGGCAATTCCTATGCGCCGGCTAAGAGCTTGTCTCGAGAAGTATGAAAGAGTCTCCGGCCAACAAGTCAGCCTTGCCAAGAGTAATTTCTATATCGCCGAAAACCATGAGCATTGGGCAAACTTGATCCAGGCGGAAGGAGGCTTCTCTAGAGGGGCCTTCCCTTTTCTCTACCTCGGTGTCCCTATCTACCGTGGTGTCAAGCGCACGGACATGTTCCTCTTCCTACGGGAAAAGATTGCAAGAAGGATTTCAGGATGGGCACACCGTCACCTCTCTTTTGGAGGAAGGCTCACGTTGATTAAGAGCACTCTTGAAGCGATCCCCTTGCACATCTTCCAAGCCGTCGAGCCCACGACCGGTACCCTAAAGCAACTTGATCAACAAATGGCCCGATTCTTTTGGGGGTCTACGAATGAGAAGAAGCGGACCCATTGGATTGGATGGGAACAAATGTGCCGCCCTACTGAAGAAGGAGGCCTTGGGATCCGAAAAACTAAGGAGGTCCTCCGCGCCTTCAATATCAAACTTTGGTGGCGCTTTCGGGAGCAAAACTCCCTTTGGGCAAGATACATGATGGCAAAATATTGCACCAACTCCACACCGCTCACCTTGAGACTGCCGAGCAGGAGTAGCCCTACGTGGAGAAGGCTCTCAAGAGCCTGGCCCCTCGCGCAACCGCACATGAGATGGCTAGTGGGACAAGGGGACATCTACTTCTGGGATGACATTTGGTTTGGTAATAGTCCTCTGAGGGAAATTAGCCTTGATGATAGGGGAAGACCAACCACCCCGGGTTTCGGAGTTCATTACAAATGGTGTTTGGGATGTGCCCAAGCTCCAACTCCTTCACAATCAGGCCGGCCTTCCTCAGCATGTTATCGATGGCATCATTAATACACCGATCCTCCATGACGAACAGGATATCCTTAGGTGGAACCTCTCTAAGCATGGGGAATTCACGGTGGCTTCGACATGGGACACACTCCGAGGGCGAAACCCGATCATCCAAGGTTTGGGGGATGTTTGGAAGGCGGGACTCACCAACTCAATAGCCATCTTTATCTGGAGGCTACTCTCCAATCGGGTGCCGGTTGACACAAAACTTCAATGGCGGGAGATTGAGCTAGCCTCTAAGTGCCAATGCTGCCCAATTCGACCGAACATTGAGTCCCTCCAGCACCTCTTCATTCAGGGATTCGGAGCCCGTAGAGTATGGAGAGAATTTGATGAATGGTTTGAAGGTACATCCCCCCGCCTCTCAATCAATGACACAATCCCAACGAGAATTGAAGTTTGGATGCAAAGATGCAATCAGCCGAATAGGAAGCACCTTAGCCGAGCCATGCCCTACCTCATCCTATGGTTCATCTGGTCGGAGAGGAATAGGAGCCGACACCAAGATACAAGATTTAAACCCCATAATGTAATATAGCAGGTCCACATGTACATCCGGAATTCTATGGCAAACGGGTGCCTGAAGCCGAAGCACTGGCGAGGAGTTAAACTTGGAATTAACATCCCTCAACAAGCGGAAGCCATTCGGGCGTTGCCTCTCGCCATGGCGATCAAATGGGAGCCACCGGACCCCCCTTGGATTAAAGTGAATACGGATGGTTCCTTCAATGAAGCGATCAACAAAGCAGGAGGGGGAGGAGTCATTCGCGATTTCTCGGGTAAAATGCTTGTGGCCTTTTGCATACCTTTTGAAGCACAATCGGCTCTGGAGGCGGAATTGTTGGCAATGATCCACGGGCTGAACATCGCCAAGGAATTTGGCCTCCCTATTTGGATCGAATCAGACGCCGAACAAGCTATCAAATTGATTAATGGGGCAGGATGGGGACCGGCGCTAGCCCGGGAAGCCATGGCGCATCTGATCCTTCTTAAGCGTCAACTTAAATTCCGTGCCACCTTCATTCACCGGGAGGGAAACAAGGCGGCGGACTTCCTTGCGAGAATGGGACTAGGGAGAGATAGAGGCCAACAAATGCAACAAGACTCGGTGCCGAGAGAGCTTGCGGACCTCGTCCGCATGGATCAAATGGGTCTTTCACATGTTCGTACCCTAGGAAGGGACGGGGACTAGAATTGTTTTCACTTGCTTCTTGCTCTGTTTCCTTACTCTGTAGCTCTGTGTAACTGCTCGTGGTGTTTGAGGAAGTATGATGGGGTCCGAACCATGTTGGATCGGACCGCATACTACTCTTGTAATGTTGGTGGCACACCACTTTCGGGTGTGGCCAAGTTCTGTTTAATTGCCTTGTTGAAATATAGGGATGAGGGACCCACGAACCCTCCACCATGACGGTGTTTGAAAAAAAAAAAAAAAAAAAAAAAAAAAAAAAAAAAAAAAAAAAAAAACCCGGATCCGGGCCAAGGGTCTATGCCAAAGGGGGAGACCGAGCCGGGGACACACAAAGAGAAGAGCGGTGCGGAAGCGGCTCCTAGCTTGAAAGCAACACCGAGGGTGCAAGCCCAGGTAGATGACGATGGTTTCCAAGTGGTGTCTAGGAAGAAGAAAGGAAAGGTCCACGAGGGTGATGGGTACATCAGAGCTCTCCACAATGATAAGTTGCACCTTAAGGAGAACGTAGCAACGGTTACTTTTGGGGCCGACGACTCGGGTGCAAATGAGCCGGGCATTGGCTCAATGAGTGTATCATGTGGGTTCCTAAGCCGGGAAATGGAGGGCTTCATCGAGGACCTCGATCCGGGAGGGGTTGTCCCATGTGGGGGCACCCCTATCGCGGGCCTCAACTAGGTGACGGACTTAAGTTTTTGACGATGCGATGGCTGCATCATTATAATTGTAATAGGGATGCTAAGAGTATTTAGATGACCACCCTAGTTTATTGGGAGGCCCTCGTTGTACTCTAATTGGTCGTGGTGAGCCGTCACTTTTGGGCGGCTCAATGGTTGTTTGTTTTGGCTGCAATTGCTGTTGGTAATGCACAGGTGTGGGTCCGCCTTAACCCTCCACCCTCGGGGTGCTTTTTTAAAAAAAAAAAAAAAAAAAAAAAAAAAAAAGTCCATTGAAATATCCTCCTAAGGTGCACTAGGAATTGGTAACGGTTTGTACAAACCATGTGGGTGTGATTTAGACTTGGCTTGCATGCAAGTTATGCATCTTTTACAAATTCTTTCAACATCCACACGCATTTTAGGCCAAAAGAAATGTTCAAGCAAAACATTCATTGTCTTATGGACTCCAAAATGACCCATTAAACCACCACCATGAGCTTCACGCACAAGCAATTCACGCATAGAACCTTTAGGAATGCATAATTTGTTTTCTCTAAACAAATAGCCATCATGCCTATAGAACTTGTCAAATGCAGCATGCTCACAAGCTAAATAGATAGAAGAAAAGTCCGGGTCATTATCATACATTTCCTTAATCAACTCAAAACCAAGCAACTTAGAACTCAAAGTAGTGATCAAAATGTACCTCCGAGATAATGCATCAGCCACAATATTTTCTTTTCCCTTTTTGTATTTGATTACATAGGGAAATGATTCAATGAATTCCACCCACTTAACATGTCTCTTGCTAAGCTTACCTTGACCTTTCAAGTACTTGAGAGATTCATGATCCGTGTGAATTACAAACTCTCTAGGCCACAAGTAATGCTGCCATGTTTCCAAAGCTCTAACCAAAGCATATAACTCCTTGTCATACGTTGGATAGTTCAATTGAGCTCCTTTCAACTTTTCGCTAAAGTACGCGATTGGCTTCCTATCCTGCAACAAAACAGCTCCTATGCCTACCCCAGATGCATCACATTCAAGCTCAAACATGTTATCAAAGTTAGGCAAAGAAAGAATTGGTGCAGTTGTAAGTTTTTCTTTAAGGAGATTAAAAGCATGTTCTTGTTTTTCTCCCCAATAAAAACAAACATCCTTTTTCACAATTTCATTCAAAGGTGCAGCAATTGTACTAAAATCCTTGACAAACCTCCTATAAAAAACTAGCAAGACCATGAAAACTTCTAACTTGTGCTACATTTTGAGGAATTGGCCATTCTAAAATAGCTTTCACCTTCTCTTTTTCCATTTCAATCCCATTAGCACTTATAACAAAACCCAGAAAAATAACTTTATCCATGCAAAAAGAACACTTTTTGAGATTTGCATACAATGATTCTTTTCGTAAGGTATCCAAAACTGTACGCACATGGTTAAGATGTTCATTCACATTTTTGCTATAGACAAGAATATCATCAAAATAAACAACCACAAATTTTCCAATGAATTTTCTCAAAACATGGTGCATCAACCTCATGAAAGTACTTGGTGCATTAGTTAAACCAAAAGGCATTACTAACCACTCATATAGACCAAATTTTGTTTTAAAGGCTGTTTTCCATTCGTCTCCTTCTCTAATTCGAATTTGATGATAACCACTTTTCAAATCGATCTTACTAAACACAACAAAACCATGCAATTCATCAAGCATATCATCTAGCCTAGGAATAGGATAGCGATACTTTACCGTGATTTTGTTGATTGCTCGGCAGTCGATGCACATCCTCCATGATCCATCTTTCTTAGAAACAACAATTACCGGAACAGCACATGGACTCATGCTCTCATGGATTTTTCCATTTTTTTTTTTTTTTTTTTTTTTATCAAACACCTCTACGGTGGAGGGTTCGTGGGACTCACGGATTTTTCCATTGTCCAACAACTCTTGCACTTGCCTTTGAATTTCCTTAGTCTCTTCGGGATTGGCTCTATAGGCTGGTCGATTTGGTAGAACTGCCCCGGGAATAAGGTCAATTTGGTGTTCAATACCTCTTAATGGCGGTAATCCACTTGATTCTTCCACGGGAAAAACATCTTCGAATTCCTGTAAAAGAGACACAAAAGCACTTGGCAAAGAAGTGGTTAATTCGTTAGTGGTAAACAAAGACTGTTTGTACACTAAGATGAAAACACTCTTTTTTTCAACTATTGCACTCTTTATTTCTCTTGCTCCCACATAAAAGTTCTTTTTTTCATTCGGACTCTTTTCACTTGACTCTTTTTCAATGCCCTCACCTTTTTTCCTCTCATTCTTACTTTTCTCTCGACTCTTTTTTTCACTCGACTCTTTTTCAATGCTCTCACTTCTTTTCCTCTCAACCTCACGAGCTCTCCTTGCTTGTGACAATTTCTGTTGGTCCTCTTGAACTTGTTGAGGTGTTAAAGACACAAGCATAATAGACTTGTTGTTGTGCTTGAAGGTGTAGTGGTTGTGAAATCCATCATAAGTCACTCTACGATCAAACTGCCATGGCCTCCCCAAAAGAATGTGACTAGCATGCATTGGCACAACATCGCAAAGAACATCATCTTTATAATTGCCAATTGAAAACGAAATTAGAACTCGCTTAGTCACTCGAATTTCTCCACATTCATTAAGCCATTGTAGCTTGTACGGATTAGGATGTTTTTCCGTTGTTAAGCTCAACTTTTCCACCATTTCAGAACTTGCAACGTTTGCACAACTACCACCATCAATAATCATTATGCAAAGTTTACCTTGGACCAAACACCTTGTGTGGAAGATGTTCTCCCTTTGCTGATCATCGTTTCTGTTTTGCATGTTTAGAGCCCTTCGAACCACCAAAAGTTCTCCATGTTCTGGTTCAATCTCCTCCAATTGTTTATCCTCCTCCTTCTCATCATCATCTTCACGTTCACTTTCAGATTCTATCTCTCCATTTGGCTTCAAAATCATCACCCTTTTGTTTGGACATTGAGATGCAATGTGTCCAACACCTTGACAACGAAAACATTTGATATCTCTATTTCGAGTAGAAGTAGAAGTAGAAATACCTTTACCCTTCTCAAATTCTTTGGACTTGGATGTCGACGCCTCATTTTGGGGTTTAGAACCTGCCCCAAAATTGGGTTTGGTTGAAGTCCACTCTTTTGTCCTTGAAGAATGAGAACTTGTTGAAAAATTCTTTTGGATTGTTCCCTTCTTCTTCAATTGTCCCTCCACCTTCATGGCCATATGAACCATGTCCTCCAACTCCACATAGTGTTGAAGCTCCACAATGTTTGCAATCTCCCTATTCAACCCACATTAGAATCGAGCCATAGTTGCTTCTCTATCTTCTTCAACATTTGCCCTAATCATGGCAATCTCCATGTCTTTGTAGTACTCATCAACAGATTTAGTACCTTGTTTCATAGATTGTAATTTTTGATACAATTCACGAAAATAATGAGAAGGTACAAATCTCTTACGCATTATGCTTTTCATTTCTTCCCAAGTCGAAACTGGTCTTCCTCCGTATCGCCTTGTACTGGTTGTCAATTGATCCCACCAAACTATAGCATAGTCAGTGAATTCAATAGCAGCAAGTCTAACCTTTTTCTCCTCGGAATAGTTGTGACATTCAAAGATGAGATCCACCTTTCTCTCCCACTCCAAATAAGCTTCGGGGTCACTCCTTCCTTGGGATGTTGGGATCTTCAGTTTGATGCTTCTCAAATCACCATCCACTTCATTTGTACGCCCTCTTCTACCGTTTCCACGTCTCTCATTTCGATGCCTATATGAAGCATCATCTTCTCCTCCACTCTCTTCCTCCTCGTTATTATTTTCATTTGTTGCCTGAACTTCTAGCCTCTCCAACCGCCCTGAAACACTTTCCAGAATCCGTGCAAACCTTGCAAATTGTTGTTGCATGGCTTTCAACGTAGGATCAACTGGAATATGATCGTCAGTAGAATCCATCCTCACAGTTCACTCGTGTATCACACAAAATTAAACCTCACAAAACACTCGTGTATATCACTCGTTGGCTTTTACCTCCCCTCAAATAACCTCACCACTCAAGCCTTTTACCACTCTTTCTCTTTTGCAAAGATAACACAAGTAAAAAAAACAAATCAAAAACAAAACAAGAACTAATAACGACCAACCAAACTTCAGCCCTTGAATGAAGGATGAAAGGAAATGGTCAAGAAAATATGAGGTGAAATATGTATTGGGGTTTTTTTTTCGGATTTTTTTTTTTTGGATTTTTTTTTTCGAATTTTTTTTCTGTTTTTTTTTTCGGATTTTTTTTTGATTTTTTTTTTTTTGGATTTTTTTTTCAAGGATATGAAAGATAAACAATGTAAGATAAAGCTATGGATAGATCAATACCAGTTGGCTCGTGATACCAAATGATATGGATTGGGATACGACGAAGGACCCGTTGGATATATTGATCCAAGAACCCCACGTATAATGATTGGCAGCGGATTTCCTTGATTGATAATCTGGTTTGATCCACTTCCAGAGCTTGGAAAACCTCGACCCGTTGGCTATGTAATCAGCCAAGAACCTCGGTATGGTTGAACGCCACAAGAACTTGCTCAAAGTATCTTGATAAGTTCCAAACAAGTGAAAAACTCTACAAAGAGAATTCAACTCACAAGACAAACTCTATTTTCGTATTTGATCAATGATGTCCTCAAATGACATGCTTACAAGCCTATTTATAGGCTAGAATGGACTCTTGAAAGTCTCATATCATTAGTACAACTTAAGACCTTTAGAATGACTCATAATAAGTGAAAAGTAACTCCTAACTATTGGTGTGACTTTAGGACATCTAAAGTCACTTATTTAACTCAAAAAGTAACTTAAAAATGACTCTTCATTTTTGCTGCTCCAACTTGGACGAAAATGCATCATTTATCTTCAATTTGGGCCTCCAAAATGTGATATATATTGACTCAAAACTTCATGCATTGGGATGCCCACTAACTTGAATAATATTCACCATTTGGCCCAATGTTGAATGGTCTTGGAATTGGGCTTTTATTTCATCAACTAAAAGCATCATGGACTCCTTTATCTTCTTAGCTCTAGCTCTTGTAATTGGTCCACTTTGAATGATTAATGGATCCATCTTCTTGTCCTTGTTGATCAGCTTGGGTGTACCTCCATCATTCCCTTCTTCTTCAAGAGGATTCGTCCTCGAATCTAATTCACCAACATAAGGAGATAAATCAGAAACATTGAAAGTAGCACTTACATTAAACTCACCAGGTAAGTCAAGTTTGTAAGCATTATCATTGACTTTTCCAATCACTTGGAATGGTCCATCTCCTCTTGGCTGCAACTTGGGCTTTCTTTTCGAAGGAAATCTCTCCTTTCTCATATGCAACCAAACCCAATCTCCCGGCTCAAAGATGACTTGTTTCCGACCCTTGTTGGCTTGCTTTGCATATTGTTCTGTCCTCTTTTCAATGTTGAGTCTTACCCTTTCATGCAATCTTTTCACCATTTCAGCCTTAGCTTTTCCATCAAGACTTGCACGATCTTCAATAGGTATTGGAATCAAATCTAGTGGACTCAATGGATTGAAACCATACACAACTTCAAATGGGGAAAAGTTAGTAGCAGAATGGACACTTCGATTATAAGCAAACTCAGCAAAAGGTAAGCATTCCTCCCAACTTTTCAAGTTCTTTTTAACTAAAGTTCATAGTAATTGAGACAAAGTCCTATTAACTACTTCAGTTTGTCCATCAGTTTGTGGATGACAAGTAGTAGAAAACAAGAGTTTAGTTCCCAACTTATTCCACAACACTCGCCAAAAATGACTCACAAATTTAGCATCTCGATCACTCACAATTGATCTAGGAACACCATGCAAACGGACAATTTCTTTAAAGAACAAATCAGCGATATGAGATGCATCATCAGTTTTGTGACATGGAATAAAACGTGCCATTTTTGAAAACCTATCAACAACCACAAAAACTGAATCTCTACCTCTTTTTTGTTCTTGGCAAACCAACAACAAAGTCCATTGAAATAGAGGACACGAACTAGTGAGAGAAGCTCCCACATCTCTCTAGAAAGTCTTGCCCCAACCATCTCACGTCCAACGCCGACGGTCTCCCTCACCTTTGGGTGAGGTGGATATGCGGCCGGCCTAACGTCGGTCATGGTCCAGCCCGGAAGGGACTCACCGGGGAAGGAGGTCAAGGACACGAGTCCCTCTCCCTCGCCGAAATGGGTTTTCCGACCAACTAATGCGAAACGGAATATGAAAAAGTCAGCCACTCCCCACCACATTAAAAACGGTGGCAATACAAAACGCAGCGCTTGTGTGCCATTGACGGAGACCGGAAGGGTGAGGAAGAAGATTGTCTTTGAGTTGGATGAGCTTATTGCCGGAACTAATGGTGGAGGTAGCGCCATTGCCGGAAAAGACGGTTGGAGCTCCCTGCCCGGGGAGAGAGAGAAGGGCCGGTGGAAGAGAAAGGCACGACCTGGCCCTTTTGAAGCCAGCACCGGAGCGTTTGAGGTGGTGCCGGGAGTTCTCCCATTACTCGCGGGGGAGCTCCGTTTCTCCATGGGAAAAAAGGACGGCTCGGCCAGGCACCAGCCGGAAGTCGTGACCGGAACTCGGCTGGATGGTGCATTACCGGAGGTGAATGAGGCCGTTGCACAAGGGGTACTCCGGTCAACGCGCGTGGAGGCGGCTGCAAGTGCAGCTGTCTTGGACGAGGACACATCCTCGGAAAGGAATGGTGCCAACATGCTTTTTGACCCACCCACTCTTGCTGCACCATTTCCGGAAAAGGATAGGCATGTACTAGCTAGTGAGACATGTGACTCCCTTATGGGTCAAAGCATCTTGCAATTCAAATCTGGTGATGGTACAAATTTCAAGGCCGAGGATAACAATGGAGGGGGTGAGGCCGGGCTCAACGGGACGCCGTCGGCGCCGGATAACCCGTCGGACCCACCGGACGAGCTGCTGGACCAGGACAGGGACCAGCCGGAAATCCTACCCAAGCACTCGGCGTCTGAGGTAGGCATCGACGTGGCCTCCCCCGTTGGGAGTCCGCCGACGTTGGGTCACTCGCTGGAATTCATCACGGACAAGGCCGCTCAAGCCGAGACCCAACCTGTTGAGCCAGATCTAGATGAAAAGCCCGCGAACACGGGTGCCGGGCTGGATAGTGGAGGACCACCGAAATCTGACGCGGTGAACCTTGATGCTGATCACGACACGGAGATGGGGACATTCGGATGGTGTGAAGGGATCCCTTCGCTTACATTCTCAAACGAGGAAACAAAGTGCTTGGTGGACAAGGTAGGGCACGCCATTATCGGAAAGTTCTCCCACACCCTTCCAACACCACAACAAATCCAAAAATCCCTTTCCAACATCAACTTCGTCGATGGATTCAAATGGAAGTTCGTTAACGCCAAGCACATCCTAATCCAATTCCGTGATGTACGAGATTACGGCCGGATGCTCAATGGTCCCAATGGAGCGCCGGTTTGGTTTGTCGAGCATCACCCAATGCGGGTGTTCAAATGGACTCCGGAGTTCGACACATTTTTTGAGACACCTATTGCCGCCGTTTGGTGTAAGGTGGTGGGACTCCCGATCCATCTCTATGACCAAGTAGCCCTCATTGCGATTGGCAAGTTGTTGGGGAAGCCAATCCAAGTGGACCATGCGACCTTCAACCAAACCCGACTCACCTTTGCTCGGATGTGTATTGAGATTGATATCTCGACGCCTCCACCGGTGGAGATCATTCTCAACATCCTAGGCAAAGACACTAGGTACAAGGTGGTATGGGATCGGATTCCCCTATTTTGTGCGGAATGTAAGCATGTTGGGCACGTCAAGGAAACATGCCTTATCCTAGGGAGGAGAAAGGAGCAGGCCACCACGGATCCCACCCGACCACCACAACCCCGCCGACCCCACTCTGCGTCAAATCCCATCCGCCGGGAATGGAGGCTGAAAACTAACGTGCATGGCACCCACAACCCGGATCCGGACACTTTGGTATATTTTCACATTCTATAGAGAGAAGCTCCTCCTTCTCTCTAAAATACTCCACCCTATTGTACCACCTTTGACCTCCGCCGCCAATCTCCCACCACCACCTCGCCACCCGACGACATTCGCCGACCCCAGCCACCACTCCCTCGTCCATCGGTTCATCACCTTTCATCATCCTCCTTGGTGGTTACCACCCTGCCGTCCTCCTCCCAATCCCACTCCGCTTGTCACCCCCCGGCCCATCCCCGACGAAAGCGACTTCATCGTCGGACTTGGCTCGCGGCTCCCGTCAATCTCTACTCCACGTCTCGGCCACACCTTGCCGAAGCCCTCTCGGCTGGCCGAAACAATGGGGCAGCCGCCGGACCCCGACGAAAAGAGAGACACTCCGGCCATTAATCCGGTTCATTTGCCTGACATTGGTTCCGGGGATGAGGGAGCTCGGGTCCTCTCCGATCAGCAAATGGTCTTCCGAGCTGGCGACGCCGCTTCCCTTCAACGTCCGACCAAATCCATGGAACTAAAAATTGCTAAAGCAAAGCTCAAAGCCCGGAAAAGTACGCCGGCGCCTCCTACTAAAGGCAATGGTCGTAAGAGATTTGTCCCGTCTCCGATGCCCGAGGACAAGCAACTAAGGAAGAAGATAGACTTCGGTGAGGAGGAAGGACCTGCGGCCGGTAGTCCCAAATGCAAAGGATCCCTGTTCCCGGCGACTCCGTCCCTCGACTTGGGGGTCTCTTTCAGGATGGAGGACCCCGAATTGCCTCATAAGAAGGAAGAGGAAGTGGAGCATTGGAATGAATGTGAAGAAGAGTTCGATGGCCCCAACGGTAGAACCGTACCGGAAGGAGGCGGCCCGCCGGAATCTGCTGCTCCCGCCGTCGAGCTTATGGCCGTTTCCGGCGAAGTTCCCCCCCTCCACAATCCCCAACCAAAGCTTGCTAGGTCACGTGAAGTACAAGCTGCCCCATGTGTTGTCCCTGCCCCATTGGAAAGTGGAAAAGCAAACCTACCTAACCCTGAGGCAGGTACAAAAGTTGACTTGGAAAGCACCAATCCACCTTTCCTACCTAAGCCATCAGGTACAAAAGCAAACTTGCCTAAAATGTTAGCAAGTACAATAGCTCCCCTAGAAAGTGCCTTCTCCCCTTTCCCCTCTTGTATGGCACGAGCTGTATCGTTTGGATCTCCACCAAGGAACCCAAAACTAGATGAGATCCTACACCTTGCAGCGTTGGACTCGGTGGAAATGCTGGATGCAGCGGCGGCGCAGCCTCTTCGTACCGGAAACCTACCGGCGGCCAGTTACAAACCTCCGGAGTTCCCCCAAAACTCTTCGGGATGCATGCAAAGTATCACACACACACCTTGGGATGGGAGTGGACCTTCTCTTGAGGACTTCCCTCCTCTCGAACGAGGACGAACTAGCAAGATCCGAGCTTCGTTTGAGGCCAGCTCGAAACATTATAGTGCGGAGCTCGGCCAGCCGCGGCCTAAGTCGAACCCTAACGCCAACCGAGAAAAGCTTGTTACCGAGACGACGAACAAGGCCACGCCTAGTGCCGAGATGGTTGTAGTGACAAGGGAAACACCAACACCCAACGATACGCCTATGGATGATGCCGAGAAGATCCACACCGAGAATGAAAAGGCCGAGAAGATCCACACCGAGAATGAAAAGGCCGAGAAGATCCACACCGAGAATGAAAAGGCCGAGAAGATCCACACCGAGAAGGGAAAAGCCGAAAAGCCGAGAAGGGCACACAACGGCAACGTAGGTGCCGAGAAGACCCTAACCGAGAATGGAAAAGCCGAGCACAACAACCCGAAGAGAAGTGGAAATACACCTATGTCCACGGCGGATGCCGCAACACAAGGGCTGAATGCAGTTAATCAACATGGGGGGGTAGATGATACCCCGGGGCCCTCGTCGTGGCCGAAATCGATGGCGGACTTGTTTAAGGGTACACCTTTGGGCTCGGCGAGTAACACTCTACAAGGCGGGGGTGAAGGCGCCTCAAGCCACCCCGACCGGCCGAAAACGTTGGCGGACATGCTTAAAAGCTCGACTGACCCTAACGGCCCTCAAGCCTTTGAGCCGGATAAGCTCCAAAATATTGGATTTGCCTCTGTGTTCGACAACATCCCGGCCATTTACTTCTCCGGAGCGGAAACTCAAAAGCTAGCTGAGCGCATGGGCCACGCCATTGTGGGTAAGTTCTCTCACTCTATCCCCACGGGACTTCAAATCCAAAAGACCCTTAATAATATTAAACTTCGGTGTGGATTTAGTTGGAAGTACATTAATGCTAAACACATTCTCATTCAATGCGAGGACTTGGCGGACTATGCCCGAATCCTTGGAGGCCCAAAGGGTACGCCCGTATGGCTCATTGACCGACACCCGATGAGGGTCTTCAAATGGTCCCCGGACTTTGATGCATATTGCGAGTCCCCCATTGCGGCAATTTGGTGCAACCTAATTGGCCTCCCCATTCATCTTTTCGACCAATCTGCCTTATTCGCCATCGGCAAGCTTCTCGGCACTCCAATACAAATTGATCGAGCCACGGCAAACAAGACTCGGCTTTCATTTGCCCGAATTTGCATCGAGATAGACATCACAAAACCGCCTCCCGAAGAGATAATCCTTGACCTTGGTGGGCGAGAAACGGTGCAGCGAGTCCGATGGGACAAAATACCATCATATTGCCAAGAATGCAAACACGTTGGCCATACAAGTGAGGTGTGCTATGCGACGGGCAAGAAGGAACGGCCGCCGAAGAGAAATTACCACAACGGCCCGCCAAAACAGCCACAACCCGAGAGACAAACCGAGAAGGGGAAACAAGATACGGGGAAGAATGTCCCCAACTCCAATGAATGGAAACGTCATGGGAAGAAACAAGGCAAGGCCGGTGATCGACCAAACAATAACAAAACAAATGGGGAGGATACCGGTGGTATTTCTTGGGAGGGACCGGACATTAAGGGTGACTCTACTTTGGGGAGCAGATCGAGCTCCGGAACTCAAAATGCGGGGCTCAAGCCCGAGGTTGGGAAGTCCCCGCCGAACGGGGGGAACCTTTCGCACCCCACCACCGAACCACCAACACCACGTGGGAACATGGAAGTGGAGTGGGGCTCCCCCAATGCGAGGCGCTCGGTTTCACCAGATTATCGAAGGAATCCGAGAGGAGGCGCGCGCCATGCTATGACAAGGGGGCGTGGGTTCTTTTCGGCAAAGAACCACATGAGTACTAACCAATATTACTCTCTCATGGCGAATGGAGAATTTGATGTTGAGAATTGTGGGGATGTGGACGAAGACCCCATGGAGTTGTACGGGGGGGACGAGAGGTTTGGAGGCAACATTCCGGCCGACGACGCCGAGGAGGCCGCCCCGAACAAAGAGCAACACCGCATTGACTATCAAGGAGGGCCTTCATCCTCTTTGGGTACGCACCCTTCTTGTCAATGATGTCTTACAATTTCATGTTTTGGAACGTGAGGGGGATCGCGAACGCGCCCACTCAAAACGTTTTAAAAAGACTTATTAGTTGTCATAATGTTTTATTTCTTGCAATAATGGAACCGCTCACTCCCCCGGACCCGGACCGATTCTCCAAAGCCTTGGGGCTACCCTACATTGGTTCGAACACGAACGGGAAGATTTGGTTGTTTGCGGAAGAGGGGTCCACCTTTGATATTGAGGATGACTCGGAACAAATTCTTCACGGGCGCCTCAAGTCCCACCGCCTTGCTAGACCGGTGGCCATTTCAGCCGTGTACGCCAAATGCACAAGGGTCGAAAGACATCACTTATGGGACAAGATGAGGGAGATCGCCGGGCCTCTCGAGGGAACACCTTGGATCATCGGTGGTGATTTCAACACCATCCTATCACACCAAGACAGAGTCGGAAGTGATACCAACCGGCAAGCCGAGATGGTTGATTTTGCGGAGGCAACGGAAGACTGTAGGCTGCTTGATCCTGGATTTGATGGAGCGGCATTCACATGGGCCAAGAATGGCCTTTTTGAAAGGTTGGATAGAGTGCTTGTCAGTGAGGAATGGACTAAGACCTTCGAGGCTACCCGGGTAACGAATCTCCCCCGGGTTGCCTCGGACCATGGACCAGTTCTTGCAAGGTGCACGAAGCTGAACACATCCGCTGGAGCCAAGGCATTCAGGTTCCAGAACATGTGGATCCGGCATGAAGGATTCATGGCCGTAGTGCAAAAAACATGGGAGGAGCCCACGGGGGCGGGTGGACTCCTAAACATTCAAATCAAGCAGGCCAGAGTTAAAAAGGCTCTTAAGGAGTGGAACAAAGAGGTTTTTGGGAACATCCATGCTAACCTAAAGGAAAAGGAGGAAGAAATTGCTGTGGCTCAAGCTAGTTTCGAGGCAAGGCCGACACCGAATCACAGGACAGCAATCAACAAACACATTGCCGAGTACATCCTTTTGTTGAGAATGGAAGAAGATTTTTGGCGACAGAAGGCAGCCTTGAGGTGGCTTGCCGAGGGAGATAAAAATACCCGGTTCTATCAAAGCTGGGTGAAACAAAAGAGGGTCCGTCTCCGCATCCACTCAATTCGTGCCAATGGGCAGGAGCTCACCGAGGAAGCCGAGATTAAAAAGTCCGCAGTGGAGTTTTACCAACAACTCCTTGCCCCCAACAATCCGACACTTGAAGATCCAGACCTCGACCTAATCCAGCAGGTCCACTCAGCCGAGCAGTTCGTTGGCATCGCAGACGCCCCAAGTGCGGATGAGGTCAAGAGTGCCACCTTTTGCATTTCCGGAGATAGTGCACCCGGACCCGACGGCTTCTCGGCCACTTTCTATCAAGCCTGCTGGCACATTGTGGGGCCGGAGGTAGTGGAAGCAATCAGACAGTTCTTCAGAGGGGCCTTCCTGCCAAGGAGCATCACGGCCACAAGCATTGTCCTTATCCCAAAGAAGGCCTCGCCAGAGTCATGGACCGACTACCGACCCATTAGTCTTTGCAATGTTTTAAACAAGATCATTACCAAGGTACTCACCTCTCGACTCTCCCCCTTCCTTCCACAGGTCATCTCCCCAAACCAAAGTGGGTTTGTCAAAGGCCGGCTCCTTAACGACAACGCACTACTGGCTCAAGAAATGTTCCATGAGCTTGCTAGATGCTCTCCAGCGCCTAATGTGGCTGTTAAGATTGACATGGCTAAAGCCTATGATAGGGTCCAATGGCCCTTCCTCTTCAAAGTTTTACGCCGTATGGGATTCCCGGATTCATGGATTTCACTTATGGAGAGGTGTATTGGTTATTGCTGGTTCTCGGTTCTTGTTAACGGGGCACCCTCGGGCTTCTTTAGATCAACTCGAGGACTTCGACAAGGAGACCCGATCTCCCCTGCTCTGTTCGTGATCGCTGCGGAATACCTGTCCCGAGCCTTAGATAAGCTCATCCTTGGCCAAAAGGACATGACGTTCAAAGCCTCCCGGAGATGCATGGAGATCAGCCATCTAGCCTATGCGGACGACATAATTATCTTCACTCAAGCGGCGGCAATTCCTATGCGCCGGCTAAGAGCTTGTCTCGAGAAGTATGAAAGAGTCTCCGGCCAACAAGTCAGCCTTGCCAAGAGTAATTTCTATATCGCCGAAAACCATGAGCATTGGGCAAACTTGATCCAGGCGGAAGGAGGCTTCTCTAGAGGGGCCTTCCCTTTTCTCTACCTCGGTGTCCCTATCTACCGTGGTGTCAAGCGCACGGACATGTTCCTCTTCCTACGGGAAAAGATTGCAAGAAGGATTTCAGGATGGGCACACCGTCACCTCTCTTTTGGAGGAAGGCTCACGTTGATTAAGAGCACTCTTGAAGCGATCCCCTTGCACATCTTCCAAGCCGTCGAGCCCACGACCGGTACCCTAAAGCAACTTGATCAACAAATGGCCCGATTCTTTTGGGGGTCTACGAATGAGAAGAAGCGGACCCATTGGATTGGATGGGAACAAATGTGCCGCCCTACTGAAGAAGGAGGCCTTGGGATCCGAAAAACTAAGGAGGTCCTCCGCGCCTTCAATATCAAACTTTGGTGGCGCTTTCGGGAGCAAAACTCCCTTTGGGCAAGATACATGATGGCAAAATATTGCACCAACTCCACACCGCTCACCTTGAGACTGCCGAGCAGGAGTAGCCCTACGTGGAGAAGGCTCTCAAGAGCCTGGCCCCTCGCGCAACCGCACATGAGATGGCTAGTGGGACAAGGGGACATCTACTTCTGGGATGACATTTGGTTTGGTAATAGTCCTCTGAGGGAAATTAGCCTTGATGATAGGGGAAGACCAACCACCCGGGTTTCGGAGTTCATTACAAATGGTGTTTGGGATGTGCCCAAGCTCCAACTCCTTCACAATCAGGCCGGCCTTCCTCAGCATGTTATCGATGGCATCATTAATACACCGATCCTCCATGACGAACAGGATATCCTTAGGTGGAACCTCTCTAAGCATGGGGAATTCACGGTGGCTTCGACATGGGACACACTCCGAGGGCGAAACCCGATCATCCAAGGTTTGGGGGATGTTTGGAAGGCGGGACTCACCAACTCAATAGCCATCTTTATCTGGAGGCTACTCTCCAATCGGGTGCCGGTTGACACAAAACTTCAATGGCGGGAGATTGAGCTAGCCTCTAAGTGCCAATGCTGCCCAATTCGACCGAACATTGAGTCCCTCCAGCACCTCTTCATTCAGGGATTCGGAGCCCGTAGAGTATGGAGAGAATTTGATGAATGGTTTGAAGGTACATCCCCCCGCCTCTCAATCAATGACACAATCCCAACGAGAATTGAAGTTTGGATGCAAAGATGCAATCAGCCGAATAGGAAGCACCTTAGCCGAGCCATGCCCTACCTCATCCTATGGTTCATCTGGTCGGAGAGGAATAGGAGCCGACACCAAGATACAAGATTTAAACCCCATAATGTAATATAGCAGGTCCACATGTACATCCGGAATTCTATGGCAAACGGGTGCCTGAAGCCGAAGCACTGGCGAGGAGTTAAACTTGGAATTAACATCCCTCAACAAGCGGAAGCCATTCGGGCGTTGCCTCTCGCCATGGCGATCAAATGGGAGCCACCGGACCCCCCTTGGATTAAAGTGAATACGGATGGTTCCTTCAATGAAGCGATCAACAAAGCAGGAGGGGGAGGAGTCATTCGCGATTTCTCGGGTAAAATGCTTGTGGCCTTTTGCATACCTTTTGAAGCACAATCGGCTCTGGAGGCGGAATTGTTGGCAATGATCCACGGGCTGAACATCGCCAAGGAATTTGGCCTCCCTATTTGGATCGAATCAGACGCCGAACAAGCTATCAAATTGATTAATGGGGCAGGATGGGGACCGGCGCTAGCCCGGGAAGCCATGGCGCATCTGATCCTTCTTAAGCGTCAACTTAAATTCCGTGCCACCTTCATTCACCGGGAGGGAAACAAGGCGGCGGACTTCCTTGCGAGAATGGGACTAGGGAGAGATAGAGGCCAACAAATGCAACAAGACTCGGTGCCGAGAGAGCTTGCGGACCTCGTCCGCATGGATCAAATGGGTCTTTCACATGTTCGTACCCTAGGAAGGGACGGGGACTAGAATTGTTTTCACTTGCTTCTTGCTCTGTTTCCTTACTCTGTAGCTCTGTGTAACTGCTCGTGGTGTTTGAGGAAGTATGATGGGGTCCGAACCATGTTGGATCGGACCGCATACTACTCTTGTAATGTTGGTGGCACACCACTTTCGGGTGTGGCCAAGTTCTGTTTAATTGCCTTGTTGAAATATAGGGATGAGGGACCCACGAACCCTCCACCATGACGGTGTTTGAAAAAAAAAAAAAAAAAAAAAAAAAAAAAAAAAAAAAAAAACCGGATCCGGGCCAAGGGTCTATGCCAAAGGGGGAGACCGAGCCGGGGACACACAAAGAGAAGAGCGGTGCGGAAGCGGCTCCTAGCTTGAAAGCAACACCGAGGGTGCAAGCCCAGGTAGATGACGATGGTTTCCAAGTGGTGTCTAGGAAGAAGAAAGGAAAGGTCCACGAGGGTGATGGGTACATCAGAGCTCTCCACAATGATAAGTTGCACCTTAAGGAGAACGTAGCAACGGTTACTTTGGGGCCGACGACTCGGGTGCAAATGAGCCGGGCATTGGCTCAATGAGTGTATCATGTGGGTTCCTAAGCCGGGAAATGGAGGGCTTCATCGAGGACCTCGATCCGGGAGGGGTTGTCCCATGTGGGGGCACCCCTATCGCGGGCCTCAACTAGGTGACGGACTTAAGTTTTTTGACGATGCGATGGCTGCATCATTATAATTGTAATAGGGATGCTAAGAGTATTTAGATGACCACCCTAGTTTATTGGGAGGCCCTCGTTGTACTCTAATTGGTCGTGGTGAGCCGTCACTTTTGGGCGGCTCAATGGTTGTTTGTTTTGGCTGCAATTGCTGTTGGTAATGCACAGGTGTGGGTCCGCCTTAACCCTCCACCCTCGGGGTGCTTTTTTAAAAAAAAAAAAAAAAAAAAAAAAAAAAAAAAAAAAAAAAAAGTCCATTGAAATATCCTCCCAAGGTGCACTAGGAATTGGTAACGGTTTGTACAAACCATGTGGGTGTGATTTAGACTTGGCTTG
The DNA here is from genome assembly GCF_004379255.2 of Salvia splendens. Taxonomy (NCBI): domain Eukaryota; kingdom Viridiplantae; phylum Streptophyta; class Magnoliopsida; order Lamiales; family Lamiaceae; genus Salvia; species Salvia splendens. Next base: position 10,415,275 of record NC_056050.1, on the reverse strand, counting down.
CATGCAAGTTATGCATCTTTTACAAATTCTTTCAACATCCACACGCATTTTAGGCCAAAAGAAATGTTCAAGCAAAACATTCATTGTCTTATGGACTCCAAAATGACCCATTAAACCACCACCATGAGCTTCACGCACAAGCAATTCACGCATAGAACCTTTAGGAATGCATAATTTGTTTTCTCTAAACAAATAGCCATCATGCCTATAGAACTTGTCAAATGCAGCATGCTCACAAGCTAAATAGATAGAAGAAAAGTCCGGGTCATTATCATACATTTCCTTAATCAACTCAAAACCAAGCAACTTAGAACTCAAAGTAGTGATCAAAATGTACCTCCGAGATAATGCATCAGCCACAATATTTTCTTTTCCCTTTTTGTATTTGATTACATAGGGAAATGATTCAATGAATTCCACCCACTTAACATGTCTCTTGCTAAGCTTACCTTGACCTTTCAAGTACTTGAGAGATTCATGATCCGTGTGAATTACAAACTCTCTAGGCCACAAGTAATGCTGCCATGTTTCCAAAGCTCTAACCAAAGCATATAACTCCTTGTCATACGTTGGATAGTTCAATTGAGCTCCTTTCAACTTTTCGCTAAAGTACGCGATTGGCTTCCTATCCTGCAACAAAACAGCTCCTATGCCTACCCCAGATGCATCACATTCAAGCTCAAACATGTTATCAAAGTTAGGCAAAGAAAGAATTGGTGCAGTTGTAAGTTTTTCTTTAAGGAGATTAAAAGCATGTTCTTGTTTTTCTCCCCAATAAAAACAAACATCCTTTTTCACAATTTCATTCAAAGGTGCAGCAATTGTACTAAAATCCTTGACAAACCTCCTATAAAAACTAGCAAGACCATGAAAACTTCTAACTTGTGCTACATTTTGAGGAATTGGCCATTCTAAAATAGCTTTCACCTTCTCTTTTTCCATTTCAATCCCATTAGCACTTATAACAAAACCCAGAAAAAACAACTTTATCCATGCAAAAAGAACACTTTTTGAGATTTGCATACAATGATTCTTTTCGTAAGGTATCCAAAACTGTACGCACATGGTTAAGATGTTCATTCACATTTTTGCTATAGACAAGAATATCATCAAAATAAACAACCACAAATTTTCCAATGAATTTTCTCAAAACATGGTGCATCAACCTCATGAAAGTACTTGGTGCATTAGTTAAACCAAAAGGCATTACTAACCACTCATATAGACCAAATTTTGTTTTAAAGGCTGTTTTCCATTCGTCTCCTTCTCTAATTCGAATTTGATGATAACCACTTTTCAAATCGATCTTACTAAACACAACAGAACCATGCAATTCATCAAGCATATCATCTAGCCTAGGAATAGGATAGCGATACTTTACCGTGATTTTGTTGATTGCTCGGCAGTCGATGCACATCCTCCATGATCCATCTTTCTTAGAAACAACAATTACCGGAACAGCACATGGACTCATGCTCTCACGGATTTTTCCATTGTCCAACAACTCTTGCACTTGCCTTTGAATTTCCTTAGTCTCTTCGGGATTGGCTCTATAGGCTGGTCGATTTGGTAGAACTGCCCCGGGAATAAGGTCAATTTGGTGTTCAATACCTCTTAATGGCGGTAATCCACTTGATTCTTCCACGGGAAAAACATCTTCGAATTCCTGTAAAAGAGACACAAAAGCACTTGGCAAAGAAGTGGTTAATTCGTTAGTGGTAAACAAAGACTGTTTGTACACTAAGATGAAAACACTCTTTTTTCAACTATTGCACTCTTTATTTCTCTTGCTCCCACATAAAAGTTCTTTTTTTCATTCGGACTCTTTTCACTTGACTCTTTTTCAATGCCCTCACCTTTTTCCTCTCATTCTTACTTTTCTCTCGACTCTTTTTTCACTCGACTCTTTTTCAATGCTCTCACTTCTTTTTCCTCTCAACCTCACGAGCTCTCCTTGCTTGTGACAATTTCTGTTGGTCCTCTTGAACTTGTTGAGGTGTTAAAGACACAGCATAATAGACTTGTTGTTGTGCTTGAAGGTGTAGTGGTTGTGAAATCCATCATAAGTCACTCTACGATCAAACTGCCATGGCCTCCCCAAAAGAATGTGACTAGCATGCATTTTTTTTTTTTTTTTTTTTTTTTTTTTTTTTTTTTTTTTCAAACACCTCTACGGTGGAGGGTTCGTGGGTCCCTCATCCCTATATTTCCAAAAGTGAATAATTACAAGGCGTGGCCACAACCAAAAGTGGTGTGCCGTAACAAATTCAAGAGTAGTATGCGGTCCGATCCCACAAAGTTCGGACCTCATCATACTCCTTTCCAAATACAATTAACCAAAAAGCTAGTCACTAGTGTCTCCCATCGTCTCATGATCAACTTTGATGCCCGTCCCCGTCTAGGTTTCGGATGTGCGACACTCCCATCTCGTCCCAATCTAACCAAGTCCAACAGTTCTCTCGGTGCTGAGTTGTAGTGCATTCGTAGGCCACTGTCTTGGACTAGCCCCATTTTCGCAAGGAAGTCCGCCGCTTTGTTCCCCTCCCTGTGTATGAAGGTGGCTCGGAAATTGAGATGGCGTTTGAGAATGGTTAGTTGCGCCACCGCTTGCCGAGCTAGTGCCGGGCCCCCATCCTGTCCCATTGACCAATTTGATTGCTTGCTCTGCATCGGACTCAATCCAGATTGGTAGGGCGAGTTCTTTGGCTATATTTAGCCCGTGGAGCATGGCCAACAGCTCCGCTTCTAAAGCCGAGTGGGCTTCAAGGGGTGTGCTGACGGCGGCGAGCATCTTACCCGAGTGGTCTCGAATAATCCCTCCAGCCCCTGTTCTGGCCGTTCGCTTCATTGTAGGAGCCATCCGTGGTTGAGCTTTATCCACGGCTGATCCGGGGGGTTCCATTTGATTGCCATGGCTAGGGTAGCGCCCTGATTGCCGCCGCTTGTTGGGGAATATTGATTCCAAGTTTAACTCCCTTCCAATGTTTCGGCTTCAAGCTTCCATTAGACATAGCATTTCGAATGAACATGTGGACCCTGCCATACCACGTTTTGTGGTTTAAAACTGTGTGCCTTGGTGGCGGCTCCTGTTTCTCCTCCGACCAGATAAACCAAAGGATGAGGTATGGAGTGGCTCGGCTAAGATGTTTCTTGTTCGGCTGTTGGCACCTTCGCGCCCACACTTCGATTCTAGTAGGGATGGTTGTCATTGATATGATGCGGGGGAACGTCCCTGTGAACCAGCCGTCGAACTCACTCCATACTCTGCGAGCTCCATATCCCTGATGAAGAGGTGTTGGAGTGACTCAGTGTTCGGTCTGTGGGGGCAGCATTGGCACTTAGAGGCTAGCTCATCTCCCGCCACTGAAGTTTCGTGTCAACCGGCCACCCGATTGGAGAGAAGCCTCCAGATAAAGATGGCTATTGAGTTGGTGAGGCCTACCTTCCAAACATCCCCCAAACCATGGATGGTCGGGTTTCGTCCTCGAAGTGTGTCCCATGTCGAAGCCACCGTGAATTCCCCATGCTTAGAGAGGTTCCACCTCAGGATATCCTGTTCGTCATGGAGGATCGGTGTATTAATGATGCCATCGATAACATGCTGAGGAAGGCCGGCCTGATTGTGAAGGAGTTGAAGCTTGGGCACATCCCAACCACCATTTGTAATGAACTCCGAGACCCGGGTGGTTGGTCTTCCCCTATCATCAAGACTAAGTTCCCTCAGAGGGCTATCGCCAAGCCAAATGTCATCCCAGAAGTAGATGTCCCCTTGTCCCACTAGCCATCTTATGTGCGGTTGCGCGAGGGGGCCATGCTCTTGAGAGCCTTCTCCACGTAGGGCTACTCATGCTCGGCAATCTCAAGGTGAGCGGTGTGGAGTTGGAGCAATATTTTTGCCACATGTATCTTGCCCAAAGGGAGTTTTGCTCCCGAAAGCGCCACCAAAGTTTGATATTGAAGGCGGCGGAGGACCTCCATAGTTTTTCGGATCCCAAGGCCTCCTTCATCAGTGGGCCGGCACATTTGTTCCCATCCAATCCAATGGGTCCGCTTCTTTTCATTCGTAGACCCCCAAAAGAATCGGGCCATTTGTTGATCAAGTTGCTTGAGGGTACGGGCCGTGGGCTCGACGGCTTGAAAGATGTGCAAGGGGATCGCTTCAAGAGTGCTCTTAATCACGTAAGCCTTCCTCAAAGGATAGGTGACGGTGTGCCCATCCTGAGATCCTTCTTGCAATCTTTCCCGTAGAATAGGAACAGTGTCCGTGCGTTTGGCACCACGATAGATAGGGACTCCGAGATAGAGAAAAGGAAAGGCCCCTCTAGAGAAGCCTCCTTCCGCCTGGATCGAGTTTGCCCAATGCTCATGGCCTCGGCAATATAGAAATTACTCTTGGCGAGGCTGACTTGTTGGCCGGAGACTCTTTCATATTTTCGAGACAGGCTCTTAGCCGGCGCATAGGATTTGCCGCCGCTTGAGTGAAGATGATAATGTCCGTCCGCATAGGCTAGATGGCTGATCTCCATGCATCTCCGGGAGGCTTTGAACGTCATGGTCCTTTTGGCCGAGGATGAGCTTATCTAATGCTCGGGACAGGTAGTCCGCAGCGATTACGAACAGAGCGGGGGAGATCGGGTCTCCTTGCCGAAGTCCTCGAGTTTGATCTAAAGAAGCCCGAGGGTGCCCCGTTAACAAGGACCGAGAACCAGCAATACCCATACACCTCTCCATAAGTGAAATCCATGAATCCGGGAAACCCATACGGCGTAAAACTTTGAAGAGGAATGGCCATTGGAGACCCTATCATAGGCTTTAGCCATGTCAATCTTTACTGCCACATTAGGCGCTGGGGAGCATCTAGCAAGCTCATGGAACATCTCTTGAGCCAGAAGTGCGTTGTCGTTAAGGAGCCGACCTTTGACAAATCCACTTTGGTTTGGGGAGATGACCTGTGGGAGGAAAGGAGAGAGTCGAGAGGTGAGTACCTTGGTAATGATCTTGTTTAGAACATTGCAGAGACTAATGGGTCGGTAGTCGGTCCATGACTCCGGCGATGCCTTCTTTGGGATAAGGACTATGCTTGTGGCCGTGATGCTCCTTGGCAGGAAGGCCCCTCTGAAGAACTGTCTGATTGCTTCCACTACCTCCGGCCCCACAATGGGCCAGCAGGCTTGAATAGAAGGTGGCCGAGAAGCCGTCGGGTCCGGGTGCACTATCTCCGGAAATGCAAAAGGGTGGCACCTACCCTGACCTCGTCCGCACTTGGAGCATCTGCGATGTCAACGAACTGCTCGGCTGAGTGGACCTGCTGGATTAGGTCGAGGTCTGGGTCTTCAAGTGTCGGATTGTTGGGGGCAAGGAGTTGTTGGAAGAACTCCACTGCGGACTTTTTAATCTCGGCTTCCTCGGTGAGCTCCTGCCCATTGGCACGAATTGAATGGATGCGGAGACGAACCCTCTTTTTGTTTCACACCAGCTTTGGTAGAACCGGGTATTTTTGTCTCCCTCGGCAAGCCACCTCAAAGCTGCCTTCTGTCGCCAAAAATCTTCTCCATTCTCAGCAGAAGGATGTACTCGGCAATGTGTTTGTTGAACGCTGTCCTGTGATCCGGAGTCGGCCTTGCTTCGAAACAAGATTGGGCCAGAGCAAATTTCTTCCTCCTTTTCTTTATATTAGCATGGATGTTCCCAAAACCTCTTTGTTCCACTCCTTAAGGGCCTTTTTAACTCTGGCCTGCTTGATTTGAATGTTTAGGATTCCACCCGCCCCCGTGGGCTCCTCCCATTGCTTTTTGCACTACGGCCATGAATCCTTCATGTCGGATCCACATGTTCTGGAACCTGAAAGCCTTGGCTCCAGCGGATGTGTTCATCTTCGTGCACCTGACAAGAATTGGTCCATGGTCCGAGGGCAATCCGGGGGAGATTCGTAACCCGAGTAGCCTCGAAGGTCTTAGTCCAATCCTCGCTGACAAGCACTCTATCCAACCTTTCAAAAGGCCATTCTTGGCCCAAGTGAATGCCGCTCCATCAAAACCAGGGTCAAGCAGCCTACAATCTTCCGTTGCCTCCGCAAAATCTACCATCTCGGCTTGCCGGTTGGTATCACTTCCGACTCTGTCTTGGTGAGGATAGAATGGTGTTGAAATCGCCCCCGATGATCAAGGGTGTTCCCTCAAGAGGCCCGGCAATCTCTCTCATCTTGTCCCATAAGTGATGTCTTTCAGCCCTTGTACATTTGGCGTACACGGCTGAGATGGCCACCGGCCTAGGCAAGGCGGTGGGATTTGATGGTACCCGTGAAGAATTTGTTCCGAGTCAACCTCAATATCAAAAGTGGACCCCTCTTCCGCAAACATCCAAATCTTCCCGTTCTGTTCGAACCAATGAAGGACAGCCCCAAGGCCTTAGAGAAACGGTCCGGGTCCGGTTTGTGTGAGCGGTTCCATTATTGCAAGAAATAAAACATTATGGACAATCAATAAGTCTTTTCAGAACGTTTTGAGTGGGCGCATTCGCGATCCCCCTCAGTTCCAAAACATGAGATTGTACGACATTATTAACAAGAAGGGTGCGTACCCAAAGAGGTTGAAGGCCCTCCTTGATAGTCAGTGCGGTGTTGCTCTTTGTTCGGAGCGACCTCCTCGGCGTCCTCGGCCGAACTGTTGCCTCCTAACTTCTCGGCCCCCACGTGCAATTCCATGGGGTCTTCGTCCGCATCCCCACAATTCTCAACATCAAATTCTCCGTTCTCCATGAGAGATAATATTGGTTAGTGCTCATGTGGTTCTTTGCCGAGAAGAACCCACGCCCCCTTGTCAAAGCATGGCGCGCGCCTCCTCTCGGATTCCCTCGCCGAACTGGTGAGACCAAGCTCCTCGCATTGGGGGAGCCCCACTCCACGTCCATGTTCCCACATGGTGTTGGTGGTTCGGTGGTGGGATGCAATGGATTCCCCCGGTTCGGTGGGGACTTCCCAATCTCGATCCCGACAATGAGCCCGGCATTTTGAGTTCCGGAGCTCGGTCCGCTCCCAAAAGTAGAGTCACCCTTGGAGTTCGGTCCCTCCCAGGAAGTACCACCGGTATCCTCCCCATTTGTTTTGTTATTGTTTGGTCGATCACCGGCCTTGCCTTGCTTCTTCCCCTGATGTTTCCATTCATTGGAGCTGGAGGCATTCTTCCCCATATCTTGCTTCCCCTTCTCGGTCTGTCTCTCGGGTTGTGGCTGTTTTGGCGGGCCGTTGTGGTAGTTTCTCTTTGGCGGCCGTTCCTTCTTGCCCGTCGCATAGCACACCTCACTTGCATGGCCGACATGTTTGCATTCTTGGCAATATGATGGTATCTTGTCCCATCGGACTCGCTGCACCGTTTCTCGCCCACCAAGGTCGAGGATTATCTCTTCGGTAGGTGGTTTTGTGATGTCTATCTCGACGCAAATTCGGGCAAATGAAAGCCGAGTCTTGTTTGCCGTGGCTCGATCAATTTGTATTGGATTGCCGAGAAGCTTGCCGATGGCGAATAAGGCGGATTGGTCGAAAAGATGAATGGGGAGGCCAATTAGGTTGCACCAAATTGCCGCAATAGGGGACTCGCAGTAAGCATCAAAGTCCGGGGACCATTTGAAGACCCTCATCGGGTGTCGGTCAATGAGCCAAACGGGCGTACCCCTTGGGCCTCCAAGGATTCGGGCATAGTCCGCCAAGTCCTCGCATTGAATGAGAATATGTTTAGCATTAATGTACTTCCAACTAAATCCACATCGAAGTTTAATATTATCGAGGGTCTTTTGGATTTGCAGTCCCGTAGGGATAGAGTGAGAGAACTTACCCACAATGGCGTGTCCCATGCTCTCAGCAAGCTTTTGAGTTTCCGCTCCGGAGAAGTAGATGGCCGGGATGCCGTCGGACACTGAAGCAAATCCAATGTTCTGGAGCTTATCCGGCTCAAAGGCTTGAGGGCCGGTAGGGTCAGTCGAGCCTTTAAGCATGTCCGCCATCGTTTTCGGCCGACGGGGTGGCATGAGGCGCCTTCACCCCGGCCTTGTAGAGTGTTACTCGCCGAGCCCGACGGGGTACCCATAAGCAAGTCTGCCATCGATTTCGGCCACGGCGAGGACCCCGGGGTAGCTTCTACCCCCCCAAGTTGATTAACTACATTCGGCCCTCGTGTTGCGGCATCCGCCGTGGACTTAGGTGTATTTCCATTTCTCTTCGGATTGTTGAGTTCGGCTTCTCCGTTCTCGGTGTGGATCTTCTCGGCACCTACGTTGCCGTTGTGTGCCCTTCTCGGCTTTTCCATTCTCGGCTTTTCGGCTTTTTCTTTCTCGGTGTGGATCTTCTCGACTTTTTCCTTCTCGGTGAGGATCTGTTCGGCATCATCCATAGGCGTATCGTTGGATGTTGGTGTGTCTCTTGTCACTGCAACCATCTCGGTACTAGGCGTGGCCTTGTTCGTCGTCTCGATAAAAGGCTTTTCCCGGTAGTCGTTAGGGTTCGACTTCGGTCGCGGCTGGCCGAGCTCCGCACTGTAATGTTCCGAACTAGCCTCAAACGTAGCTCGGAGCTTGCTAGTTCGTCCTCGTTCGAGAGGGGGGAAGTCCTCAAGAGAGGGTCCATTCCCATCCCGAGGTGTGTGTGTGACACTTTGCATGCATCCCGAAGAGTTTAGGGGAACTCTGGTGGTTTGTGACCGGCCGTAATGAGAGGTTGCGCAACCAATGTGTCTAGCATCTCCGCCGAGTCCAAGGCGGCTAAGTGGATGATTTCGGCCTTTTTGGTTGCGTTGGGGCCTCCACGACAATCATCTCACGTGAGCTCTTGGAGCGGAAAGGAGTTAGCGCACTTTCGGAAGGAGGTTTTGGTCTCCAAGCCAATTCGGGAAGGTTGGGTTGCTGCAGAAGGAGCTAGATTTTTGTTGTTTTGGGGGCTCAACGGATGCATTGGGGCCAGCATCACGTGGTGTTCCGAAGTGGCAAGGCGCCAAGGAACTTTCGGAAAGTGATTTTGTTGTTGTGCCCATTTCGGGCAAGTTGACTAGCGCGTCCACCAAGGCCTTTTGACCCATGCTAGAGCCATCTCTCTCCAAGCAGCCATCATGTGGGGGGTTGTGCTCTCCTCCGTCACCGGTCCCCGCGTTTGCGCCGGCCGCAAGGTCATCGGCCGAAGCGTTGCCAACAGTTCCGGCGCCGGCAAGTTCTTCATTAATCTTAGCTTCATCTTCACCGTTGGGATTAGGGGAGGGCTCCATCGACGTCGGGAAGATGGGGCCTTTGCATTTTGGACTTCCGACCGGCGAGCTCCCTTCGGCCCCGAAATCAATCTTCTTCCTAAGTTGCTTGTCCTCCGGCATCGGTGAGGGTACGAACCTTTTCCGACCAGTGCCTTTGGTGGGAGGGGCTGGTGTACTTTTCCGTGCCTTCACCTTCATTTTCAAAGTTTTCCTCGCCATTTTCTTGCAGGGAGAAATTATGGCGGAAGACTCCTCCGACGTGAAAGTCATTGGCTGGTCCGAGAGAGGGTCCTCGGCCGACCGGAGGACCATTAGCTGGTCCGAGATGGTGCGCGGTTCTTCGGACTCCGGGGGGGATCCGGCGGGAGCTCCGGCATGATCGAGAGAGCGAGTCGAGTCACCAGCCGCTCCGGAGCTTTGTTCGTGCCTTAGCCAATGGAGTGGGTTGGTTGGTGAGAATCCGAGGTCGGGAGGGTGGTGGGTGGCTGGTGGAGCGGGGCGTGAGGGGGACCGTCGACGGTGGTGAGCCGACTGAGAATGGGGGTAGGCGGCGATGTGGGAACTCAAAACGTGGTGGGGGATTCTAGAGAGAAGGGAGAGCGTCTCTCTCTAACTTACCATTTTACTAGCATGCATTGGACAACATCGCAAAGAACATCATCTTTATAATTGCATTGCCAATTGAAAACGAAATTAAACTCGCTTAGTCACTCGAATTCTCCACATTCATTAAGCCATTGTAGCTTGTACGGATTAGGATGTTTTTCCGTTGTTAAGCTCAACTTTTCCACCATTTCAGAACTTGCAAACGTTTGCACAACTACCACCATCAATAATCATTATGCAAAGTTTACCTTGGACCAAACACCTGTGTGTGGAAGAGTGTTCCCTTTGCTGATCATCGTTTCTGTTTTGCATGTTTAGAGCCCTTCGAACCACCAAAAGTTCTCCATGTTCTGGTTCAATCTCTCCAATTGTTTATCCTCCTCCTTCTCATCATCATCTTCACGTTCACTTTCAGATTCTATCTCTCCATTTGGCTTCAAAATCATCACCCTTTTGTTTGGACATTGAGATGCAATGTGTCCAACACCTTGACAACGAAAACATTTGATATCTCTATTTCGAGTAGAAGTAGAAGTAGAAATACCTTTACCTTCTCAAATTCTTTGGACTTGGATGTCGACGCCTCATTTTGGGGTTTAGAACCTGCCCAAAATTGGGTTTGGTTGAAGTCCACTTTTGTCCTTGAAGAATGAGAACTTGTTGAAAAATTCTTTTGGATTGTTCCCTTCTTCTTCAATTGTCCCTCCACCTTCATGGCCATATGAACCATGTCCTCAACTCCACATAGTGTTGAAGCTCCACAATGTTTGCAATCTCCCCTATTCAACCCACATTAGAATCGAGCCATAGTTGCTTCTCTATCTTCTTCAACATTGCCCTAATCATGGCAATCTCCATGTCTTTGTAGTACTCATCAACAGATTTAGTACCTTGTTTCATAGATTGTAATTTTTGATACAATTCACGAAAATAATGAGAAGGTACAAATCTCTTACGCATATGCTTTTCATTTCTTCCCAAGTCGAAACTGGTCTTCCTCCGTATCGCCTTGTACTGGTTGTCAATTGATCCCACCAAACTATAGCATAGTCAGTGAATTCAATAGCAGCAAGTCTAAACCTTTTCTCCTCGGAATAGTTGTGACATTCAAAGATGAGATCCACCTTTCTCTCCCACTCCAAATAAGCTTCGGGGTCACTCCTTCCTTGGGATGTTGGGATCTTCAGTTTGATGCTTCTCAAATCACCATCCACTTCATTTGTACGCCCTCTTCTACCGTTTCCACGTCTCTCATTTCGATGCCTATATGAAGCATCATCTTCTCCTCCACTCTCTTCCTCCTCGTTATTATTTTCATTTGTTGCCTGAACTTCTAGCCTCTCCAACCGCCCTGAAACACTTTCCAGAATCCGTGCAAACCTTGCAAATTGTTGTTGCATGGCTTTCAACGTAGGATCAACTGGAATATGATCGTCAGTAGAATCCATCCTCACGTCACTCGTGTATCACACAAAATTAAACCTCACAAAACACTCGTGTATATCACGTTGGCTTTTAACCTCCCCTCAAATAACCTCACCACTCAAGCCTTTTACCACTCTTTCTCTTTTGCAAAGATAACACAAGTAAAAAAACACAATCAAAAACAAAACAGAACTAATAACGACCAACCAAACTTCAGCCCTTGAATGAAGGATGAAAGGAAATGGTCAAGAAAATATGAGGTGAAATATGTATTGGGTTTTTTTTTCGGATTTTTTTTTTTTGGATTTTTTTTTTTCGAATTTTTTTCTGATTTTTTTTTCGGATTTTTTTTGATTTTTTTTTTTGGATTTTTTTTTCAAGGATATGAAAGATAAACAATGTAAGATAAAGCTATGGATAGATCAATACCAGTTGGCTCGTGATACAAAATGATATGGATTGGGATACGACGAAGGACCCGTTGGATATATTGATCCAAGAACCCCACGTATAATGATTGGCAGCGGATTTCCTTGATTGATAATCTGGTTTGATCCACTTCCCGAGCTTGGAAAAACCTCGACCCGTTGGCTATGTAATCAGCCAAGAACCTCGGTATGGTTGAACGCCACAAGAACTTGCTCAAAGTATCTTGATAAGTTCCCAAACAAGTGAAAAACTCTACAAAGAGAATTCAACTCACAAGACAAACTCTATTTTCGTATTTGATCAATGATGTCCTCAAATGACATGCTTACAAGCCTATTTATAGGCTAGAATGGACTCTTGAAAGTCTCATATCATTAGTACAACTTAAGACCTTTAGAATGACTCATAATAAGTGAAAAGTAACTCCTAACTATTGGTGTGACTTTAGGACATCTAAAGTCACTTATTTAACTCAAAAAGTAACTTAAAAATGATCTTCATTTTTGCTGCTCCAACTGGACGAAAATGCATCATTTATCTTTCATTTGGGCCTCCAAAATGTGATATATATTGACTCAAAACTTCATGCATTGGGCTGCCACTAACTTGAATAATATTCACCATTTGGCCCAATGTTTGAATGGTCTTGGAATTGGGCTTTTATTCATCAACTAAAAGCATCATGGACTCCTTTATCTTCTTAGCTCTAGCTCTTGTAATTGGGTCCACTTTGAATGATTAATGGATCCATCTTCTTGTCCTTGTTGATCAGCGGCTCACCACGACCAATTAGAGTACAACGAGGGCCTCCCATAAACTAGGGTGGGTCATCTAAATACTCTTAGCATCCCTATTACAATTATAGTGATGCAGCCATCGCATCGTCAAAAACTTAAGTCCGTCACCTAGTTGAGGCCCGCGATAGGGGTGCCCCCACATGGGACAACCCCTCCCGGATCGAGGTCCTCGATGAAGCCCTCCATTTTTCCCGGCTTAGGACCCCATGATACACTCATTGAGCCAATGCCCGGCTCATTTGCACCCGAGTCGTCGGCCCCAAAAGTAACCGTTGCTACGTTCTCCTTAAGATGCAACTATCATTGTGGAGAGCTCTGATGTACCCATCACCCTCGTGGACCTTTCCTTTCTTCTTCCTAGACACCACTTGGAAACCATCGTCATCTACCTGGGCTTGCACCTCGGTGTTGCTTTCAAGCTAGGAGCCGCTTCCGCACCGCTCTTCTCTTTGTGTGTCCCCGCTCGGTCTCCCCCTTTGGCATAGACCCTTGGCCCGGATCCGGGTTGTGGGTGCCATGCACGTTAGTTTTCAGCCTCCATTCCCGGCGGATGGGATTTGACGCAGAGTGGGGTCGGCGGGGTTGTGGTGGTCGGGTGGGATCCGTGGTGGCCTGCTCCTTTCTCCTCCCTAGGATAAGGCATGTTTCCTTGACGTGCCCAACATGCTTACATTCCGCACAAAATAGGGGAATCCGATCCCATACCACCTTGTACCTAGTGTCTTTGCCTAGGATGTTGAGAATGATCTCCACCGGTGGAGGCGTCGAGATATCAATCTCAATACACATCCGGGCAAAGGTGAGTCGGGTTTGGTTGAAGGTCGCATGGTCCACTTGGATTGGCTTCCCCAACAACTTGCCAATCGCAATGAGGGCTACTTGGTCATAGAGATGGATCGGGAGTCCCACCACCTTACACCAAACGGCGGCAATAGGTGTCTCAAAAAATGTGTCGAACTCCGGAGTCCATTTGAACACCCGCATTGGGTGATGCTCGACAAACCAAACCGGCGCTCCATTGGGACCATTGAGCATCCGGCCGTAATCTCGTACATCACGGAATTGGATTAGGATGTGCTTGGCGTTAACGAACTTCCATTTGAATCCATCGACGAAGTTGATGTTGGAAAGGGATTTTTGGATTTGTTGTGGTGTTGGAAGGGTGTGGGAGAACTTTCCGATAATGGCGTGCCCTACCTTGTCCACCAAGCACTTTGTTTCCTCGTTTGAGAATGTAAGCGAAGGGATCCCTTCACACCATCCGAATGTCCCCATCTCCGTGTCGTGATCAGCATCAAGGTTCACCGCGTCAGATTTCGGTGGTCCTCCACTATCCAGCCCGGCACCCGTGTTCGCGGGCTTTTCATCTAGATCTGGCTCAACAGGTTGGGTCTCGGCTTGAGCGGCCTTGTCCGTGATGAATTCCAGCGAGTGACCCAACGTCGGCGGACTCCCAACGGGGGAGGCCACGTCGATGCCTACCTCAGACGCCGAGTGCTTGGGTAGGATTTCCGGCTGGTCCCTATCCTGGTCCAGCAGCTTGTCCGTGGGTCCGACGGGTTATCCGGCGCCGACGGCATCCCGTTGAGCCAGGCCTCACCCCCTCCATTGTTATCCTCGGCCTTGAAATTTGTACCATCACAGATTTGAATTGCAAGAGGCTTTGACTCATAAGGGAGTCACATGTCTCACTAGCTAGTACATGCCTATCCTTTTCCGGAAATGGTGCAGCAAGAGTGGGTGGGTCAAAAAGCATGTTGGCACCATTCCTTTCCGAGGATGTGTCCTCGTCCAAGACAGCTGCACATGCAGCCGCCTCCACGCGCGTTGACCGGAGTACCCCTTGTGCAACGGCCTCACTCACCTCCGGTAATGCACCCTCCAGCCGAGTTCCGGTCACGACTTCCGGCTGGTGCCTGGCCGAGCCGTCCTTTGTCCCATGGAGAAACGGAGCTCCCACGCGAGTAATGGGAGAACTCCCGGCACCACCTCAAACGCTCCGGTGCTGGCTTCAAAAGGGCCAGGTCGTGCCTTTCTCTTCCACCGGCCCTTCTCTCTCTCCCCGGGCAGGGAGCTCCAACCGTCTTTTCCGGCAATGGCGCTACCTCCACCATTAGTTCCGGCAATAAGCTCATCGAACTCAAAGACAATCTTCTTCCTCACCCTTCGGTCTCCGTCAATGGCACACAAGCGCTGCGTTTTGTATTACCACCGTTTTTAATGGGTGGGGAGTGGCTGACTTTTTCATATTCCGTTTCACATTAGTTGGTCGGAAACCCATTTCGGCGAGGGAGAGGGACTCGTGCCCTTGACCTCCTTCCCCGGTGAGTCCCTTCCGGGCTGGACCATGACCAACGTTAGGCCGGCCGCATATCCACCTCACCCAAAGGTGAGGGAGACCGTCGGCGTTGGACGTGAGATGGTTGGGGCAAGACTTTCTAGAGAGATGTGGGAGCTTCTCTCAGAGCAACCCATAGATGCAAAACTACACTCCCTCTCAATTGCACTTTTAGAGCAAATCACCCCACGCAGCAGAACTAATACAATCCTTCTGCTCACAAATATTCCCGTCATGCGAAGATTCTCCTACAACCACTTCTCGAGCAGCCAATCCCTCTGAGTGGATATGATTCTCTCTTCCTGCTTTCTTCCAGTTGGTATCCGGATTCTGGAGCTACTAATCATGTCTCCAATGATCTTGGAAATCTGAACATAAGCTCACAATATACATGAGGTAAAAGCTTGGTTCTTGGTAATGGTCAGTCTGTTCCTATTGCAAATATTGGTCTGTGGTTAATTCTCATTCCTTTACTTTTTCTAGAAAGCTTCAACTTAAAAATCTTCTCCATGTTCCTAACATTACCAAAAATCTTCTTTTTTTTTTTTTTTTTTTTTTTTTTTTTTTTTTAAACACCTTTACGGTGGAGGGTTCGTGGGTCCCTCATCCCTATATTTCAAAATGAGGTAATTACAAAGCACGGCCACACCCGAAGGTGGTGTGCCAAGACAAAAACTAAGAGTAGTATGCGGTCCGATCCCACAAGGGTCGGACCTCATCATACTCCCGACAAAATTACAAGAAGCAAGTGAAAACAATTCTAGTCCCCGTCCCTTCCTAGGGTACGAACATGTGAAAGGCCCATTTGATCCATGCGGACGAGGTCCGCAAGCTCTCTCGGCACCGAGTCTTGTTGCATTTGTTGGCCTCTATCTCTCCCTAGTCCCATTCTCGCAAGGAAATCCGCCGCCTTGTTTCCCTCCCGGTGAATGAAGGTGGCACGGAATTTAAGTTGGCGCTTAAGAAGGATCAGATGCGCCATGGCTTCCCGGGCTAGCGCCGGTCCCCATCCTGCCCCATTAATCAATTTGATAGCTTGTTCGGCGTCTGATTCGATCCAAATAGGGAGGCCAAATTCCTTGGCGATGTTCAGCCCGTGGATCATTGCCAACAATTCCGCCTCCAGAGCCGATTGTGCTTCAAGAGGAATGCAAAAGGCCACAAGCATTTTACCCGAGAAATCGCGAATGACTCCTCCCCCTCCTGCTTTGTTGATCGCTTCATTGAAGGAACCATCCGTATTCACTTTAATCCAAGGGGGTCCGGTGGCTCCCATTTGATCGCCATGGCGAGAGGCAACGCCCGAATGGCTTCCGCTTGTTGAGGGATGTTAATTCCAAGTTTAACTCCTCGCCAGTGCTTCGGCTTCAGGCACCCGTTTACCATAGAATTCCGGATGTACATGTGGACCTGCCATATTACATTGTGGGGTTTAAATCTTGTATCTTGGTGTCGGCTCCTATTCCTCTCCGACCAGATGAACCATAGGATGAGGTAGGGCATGGCTCGGCTAAGGTGCTTCCTATTCGGCTGATTGCATCTTTGCATCCAAACTTCAATTCTCGTTGGGATTGTGTCATTGATTGAAAGGCGGGGGGATGTACCTTCAAACCATTCATCAAATTCTCTCCATACTCTACGGGCTCCGAATCCCTGAATGAAGAGGTGCTGGAGGGACTCAATGTTCGGTCGAATTGGGCAGCATTGGCACTTAGAGGCTAGCTCAATCTCCCGCCATTGAAGTTTTGTGTCAACCGGCACCCGATTGGAGAGTAGCCTCCAGATAAAGATGGCTATTGAGTTGGTGAGTCCCGCCTTCCAAACATCCCCCAAACCTTGGATGATCGGGTTTCGCCCTCGGAGTGTGTCCCATGTCGAAGCCACCGTGAATTCCCCATGCTTAGAGAGATTCCACCTAAGGATATCCTGTTCGTCATGGAGGATCGGTGTATTAATGATGCCATCGATAACATGCTGAGGAAGGCCGGCCTGATTGTGAAGGAGTTGGAGCTTGGGCACATCCCAAACACCATTTGTAATGAACTCCGACACCCGGGTGGTTGGTCTTCCCCTATCATCAAGGCTAATTTCCCTCAGAGGACTATTACCAAACCAAATGTCATCCCAGAAGTAGATGTCCCCTTGTCCCACTAGCCATCTCATGTGCGGTTGCGCGAGGGGCCAGGCTCTTGAGAGCCTTCTCCACGTAGGGCTACTCCTGCTCGGCAGTCTCAAGGTGAGCGGTGTGGAGTTGGTGCAATATTTTGCCATCATGTATCTTGCCCAAAGGGAGTTTTGCTCCCGAAAGCGCCACCAAAGTTTGATATTGAAGGCGCGGAGGACCTCCTTAGTTTTTCGGATCCCAAGGCCTCCTTCTTCAGTGGGGCGGCACATTTGTTCCCATCCAATCCAATGGGTCCGCTTCTTCTCATTCGTAGACCCCCAAAAGAATCGGGCCATTGTTGATCAAGTTGCTTTAGGGTACCGGTCGTGGGCTCGACAGCTTGGAAGATGTGCAAGGGGATCGCTTCAAGAGTGCTCTTAATCAACGTGAGCCTTCCTCCAAAAGAGAGATGACGGTGTGCCCATCCTGAAATCCTTCTTGCAATCTTTTCCCGTAGGAAGAGGAACATGTCCGTGCGCTTGACTCCACGGTAGATAGGGACACCGAGGTAGAGAAAAGGAAAGGCCCCTCTAGAGAAGCCTCCTTCCGCCTGGATCAAGTTTGCCCAATGCTCATGGTTTTCGGCGAAATAGAAATTACTCTTGGCAAGGCTGACTTGTTGGCCGGAGACTCTTTCATACTTCTCGAGACAAGCTCTTAGCCGGCGCATAGGCATTGCCGCCGCTTGAGTGAAGATAATTATGTCGTCCGCATAGGCTAGATGGCTGATCTCCATGCATCTCCGGGAGGCTTTGAACGTCATGTCCTTTTGGCCAAGGATGAGCTTATCTAAGGCTCGGGACAGGTATTCCGCAGCGATCACGAACAGAGCAGGGGAGATCGGGTCTCCTTGCCGAAGTCCTCGAGTTGATCTAAAGAAGCCCGAGGGTGCCCCGTTAACAAGGACCGAGAACCAGCAATACCCAATACACCTCTCCATAAGTGAAATCCATGAATCCGGGAAACCCATACGGCGTAAAACTTTGAAGAGGAATGGCCATTGGACCCTATCATAGGCTTTAGCCATGTCAATCTTTACTGCCACATTAGGCGCTGGGGAGCATCTAGCAAGCTCATGGAACATCTCTTGAGCCAGAAGTGCGTTGTCGTTAAGGAGCCGACCTTTGACAAATCCACTTTGGTTTGGGGAGATGACCTGTGGGAGGAAAGGAGAGAGTCGAGAGGTGAGTACCTTGGTAATGATCTTGTTTAGAACATTGCAGAGACTAATGGGTCGGTAGTCGGTCCATGACTCCGGCGATGCCTTCTTTGGGATAAGGACTATGCTTGTGGCCGTGATGCTCCTTGGCAGGAAGGCCCCTCTGAAGAACTGTCTGATTGCTTCCACTACCTCCGGCCCCACAATGGGCCAGCAGGCTTGATAGAAGGTGGCCGAGAAGCCGTCGGGTCCGGGTGCACTATCTCCGGAAATGCAAAAGGTGGCACTTTTGACCTCATCCGCACTTGGGGCGTCTGCGATGCCAACGAACTGCTCGGCTGAGTGGGCCTGCTGGATTAGGTCGAGGTCTGGATCTTCAAGTGTCGGATTGTTGGGGGCAAGGAGTTGTTGGTAAAACTCCACTGCGGACTTTTAATCTCGGCTTCCTCGGTGAGCTCCTGCCCATTGGCACGAATTGAGTGGATGCGGAGACGGACCCTCTTTTGTTTCACCCAGCTTTGATAGAACCGGGTATTTTTATCTCCCTCGGCAAGCCACCTCAAGGCTGCCTTCTGTCGCCAAAAATCTTCTTCCATTCTCAACAAAAGGATGTACTCGGCAATGTGTTTGTTGATTGCTGTCCTGTGATTCGGTGTCGGCCTTGCCTCGAAACTAGCTTGAGCCACAGCAATTTCTTCCTCCTTTTCCTTTAGGTTAGAATGGATGTTCCCAAAAACCTCTTTGTTCCACTCCTTAAGAGCCTTTTTAACTCTGGCCTGCTTGATTTGAATGTTTAGGAGTCCACCCGCCCCCGTGGGCTCCTCCCATGTTTTTTGCACTACGGCCATGAATCCTTCATGCCGGATCCACATGTTCTGGAACCTGAATGCCTTGGCTCCAGCGGATGTGTTCAGCTTCGTGCACCTTGCAAGAACTGGTCCATGGTCCGAGGCAACCCGGGGGAGATTCGTTACCCGGGTAGCCTCGAAGGTCTTAGTCCATTCCTCACTGACAAGCACTCTATCCAACCTTTCAAAAAGGCCATTCTTGGCCCATGTGAATGCCGCTCCATCAAATCCCGGATCAAGCAGCCTACAGTCTTCCGTTGCCTCCGCAAAATCAACCATCTCGGCTTGCCGGTTGGTATCACTTCCGACTCTGTCTTGGTGTATAGGATGGTGTTGAAATCACCACCGATGATCCAAGGTGTTCCCTCGAGAGGCCAGGCGATCTCCCTCATCTTGTCCCATAAGTGATGTCTTTCGACCCTTGTGCATTTGGCGTACACGGCTGAAATGGCCACCGGTCTAGCAAGGCGGTGGGACTTGAGGCGCCCGTGAAGAATTTGTTCCGAGTCATCCTCAATATCAAAGGTGGACCCCTCTTCCGCAAACAACCAAATCTTCCCGTTCGTGTTCGAACCAATGTAGGGTAGCCCCAAGGCTTTGGAGAATCGGTCCGGGTCCGGGGGAGTGAGCGGTTCCATTATTGCAAGAAATAAAACATTATGACAACTAATAAGTCTTTTTAAAACGTTTTGAGTGGGCGCTTCGCGATCCCCCTCACGTTCTAAAACATGAAATTGTAAGACATCATTGACAAGAAGGGTGCGTACCCAAAGAGGATGAAGGCCCTCCTTGATAGTCAATGCGGTGTTGCTCTTTGTTCGGGGCGGCCTCCTCGGCGTCGTCGGCCGGAATGTTGCCTCCAAACCTCTCGTCCCCCCCGTACAACTCCATGGGGTCTTCGTCCACATCCCCACAATTCTCAACATCAAATTCTCCATTTTTTTTTTTTTTTTTTTTTTTTTTTTTTTTTTTTTTTTTTTCAAACACCTCTACGGTGGAGGGTTCGTGGGTCCCTCATCCCTATATTTCCAAAAGTGATAATTACAAGGCGTGGCCACACCCAAAAGTGGTGTGCCGTGACAAATTCAAGAGTAGTATGCGGTCCGATCCCACAAGGTTCGGACCTCATCATACTCCTTTCCAAAATACAATTAACCAAAAAGCTAGTCACTAGTGTCTCCCGTCGTCTCATGATCAACTTTGATGCCCGTCCCCGTCTAGGTTTCGGATGTGCGACACTCCCATCTCGTCCAATCTAACCAAGTCCAATAGTTCTCTCGGTGCTGAGTTGTAGTGCATTCGTATACCACTGTCTTGGACTAGCCCCATTTTCGCAAGGAAGTCCGCCGCTTTGTTCCCCTCCCTGTGTATGAAGGTGGCTCGGAAATTGAGATTGGCGTTTGAGAATGGTTAGTTGCGCCACCGCTTGCCGAGCTAGTGCCGGGCCCCATCCTGTCCCATTGACCAATTTGATTGCTTGCTCTGCATCTGACTCAATCCAGATTGGTAGGCCGAATTCCTTGGCTATATTTAGCCCGTGAATCATGGCCAACAGCTCCGCTTCTAAAGCCGAGTGGGCTTCAAGGGGTGTGCTGACGGCGGCGAGCATCTTACCCGAGTGGTCTCGAATAATCCCTCCAGCCCCTGTTCTGCCGTTCGCTTCATTGTAGGAGCCATCCGTGTTGAGCTTTATCCACGGCTGATCCGGGGGGTTCCATTTGATTGCCATGGCTAGGGGTAGCGCCCTGATTGCCGCCGCTTGTTGGGGAATATTGATTCCAAGTTTAACTCCCTTCCAATGTTTCGGCTTCAAGCTTCCATTAGACATAGCATTTCGAATGAACATGTGGACCTGCCATACCACGTTTTGTGGTTTAAACTGTGTGCCTTGGTGGCGGCTCCTGTTTCTCTCCGACCAGATAAACCAAAGGATGAGGTATGGAGTGGCTCGGCTAAGATGTTTCTTGTTCGGCTGTTGGCACCTTCGCGCCCACACTTCGATTCTCGTAGGGATTGTGTCATTGATATGGATGCGGGGGAACGGCCCTGTGAACCAGCCGTCGAACTCACTCCATACTCTGCGAGCTCCATATCCCTGGATGAAGAGGTGTTGGAGTGACTCAGTGTTCGATCTGTGGGGGCAGCATTGGCACTTAGAGGCTAGCTCAATCTCCCGCCACTGAAGTTTCGTGTCAACCGGCACCCGATTGGAGAGAAGCCTCCAGATAAAGATGGCTATTGAGTTGGTGAGGCCTACCTTCCAAACATCCCCCAAACCATGGATGATCGGGTTTCGTCCTCGAAGTGTGTCCCATGTCGAAGCCACCGTGAATTCCCCATGCTTAGAGAGGTTCCACCTCAGGATATCCTGTTCGTCATGGAGGATCGGTGTATTAATGATGCCATCGATAACATGCTGAGGAAGGCCGGCCTGATTGTGAAGGAGTTGAAGCTTGGGCACATCCCAACCACCATTTGTAATGAACTCCGAGACCCGGGTGGTTGGTCTTCCCCTATCATCAAGACTAAGTTCCCTCAGAGGGCTATCGCCAAGCCAAATGTCATCCCAGAAGTAGATGTCCCCTTGTCCCACTAGCCATCTTATGTGCGGTTGCGCGAGGGGCCATGCTCTTGAGAGCCTTCTCCACGTAGGGCTACTCCTGCTCGGCAATCTCAAGGTGAGCGGTGTGGAGTTGGAGCAATATTTTGCCATCATGTATCTTGCCCAAAGGGAGTTTTGCTCCCGAAAGCGCCACCAAAGTTTGATATTGAAGGCGCGGAGGACCTCCATAGTTTTTCGGATCCCAAGGCCTCCTTCATCAGTGGGCCGGCACATTTGTTCCCATCCAATCCAATGGGTCCGCTTCTTTTCATTCGTAGACCCCCAAAAGAATCGGGCCATTTGTTGATCAAGTTGCTTGAGGGTACCAGGCCGTGGGCTCGACGGCTTGAAAGATGTGCAAGGGGATCGCTTCAAGAGTGCTCTTAATCAACGTAAGCCTTCCTCCAAAGGATAGGTGACGGTGTGCCCATCCTGAGATCCTTCTTGCAATCTTTTCCCGTAGAAATAGGAACATGTCCGTGCGTTTGGCACCACGATAGATAGGGACTCCGAGATAGAGAAAAGGAAAGGCCCCTCTAGAGAAGCCTCCTTCCGCCTGGATCGAGTTTGCCCAATGCTCATGGGCCTCGGCAATATAGAAATTACTCTTGGCGAGGCTGACTTGTTGGCCGGAGACTCTTTCATATTTTTCGAGACAGGCTCTTAGCCGGCGCATAGGATTTGCCGCCGCTTGAGTGAAGATGATAATGTCGTCCGCATAGGCTAGATGGCTGATCTCCATGCATCTCCGGGAGGCTTTGAACGTCATGTCCTTTTGGCCGAGGATGAGCTTATCTAATGCTCGGGACAGGTAGTCCGCAGCGATTACGAACAGAGCGGGGGAGATCGGGTCTCCTTGCCGAAGTCCTCGAGTTGATCTAAAGAAGCCCGAGGGTGCCCCGTTAACAAGGACCGAGAACCAGCAATACCCAATACACCTCTCCATAAGTGAAATCCATGAATCCGGGAAACCCATACGGCGTAAAACTTTGAAGAGGAATGGCCATTGGACCCTATCATAGGCTTTAGCCATGTCAATCTTTACTGCCACATTAGGCGCTGGGGAGCATCTAGCAAGCTCATGGAACATCTCTTGAGCCAGAAGTGCGTTGTCGTTAAGGAGCCGACCTTTGACAAATCCACTTTGGTTTGGGGAGATGACCTGTGGGAGGAAAGGAGAGAGTCGAGAGGTGAGTACCTTGGTAATGATCTTGTTTAGAACATTGCAGAGACTAATGGGTCGGTAGTCGGTCCATGACTCCGGCGATGCCTTCTTTGGGATAAGGACTATGCTTGTGGCCGTGATGCTCCTTGGCAGGAAGGCCCCTCTGAAGAACTGTCTGATTGCTTCCACTACCTCCGGCCCCACAATGGGCCAGCAGGCTTGATAGAAGGTGGCCGAGAAGCCGTCGGGTCCGGGTGCACTATCTCCGGAAATGCAAAAGGTGGCACTCCTGACCTCGTCCGCACTTGGAGCATCTGCGATGTCAACGAACTGCTCGGCTGAGTGGACCTGCTGGATTAGGTCGAGGTCTGGGTCTTCAAGTGTCGGATTGTTGGGGGCAAGGAGTTGTTGGAAGAACTCCACTGCGGACTTTTTAATCTCGGCTTCCTCGGTGAGCTCCTGCCCATTGGCACGAATTCGAATGGATGCGGAGACGAACCCTCTTTTGTTTCACCCAGCTTTGGTAGAACCGGGTATTTTTGTCTCCCTCGGCAAGCCACCTCAAAGCTGCCTTCTGTCGCCAAAAATCTTCTTCCATTCTCAGCAGAAGGATGTACTCGGCAATGTGTTTGTTGAACGCTGTCCTGTGATCCGGAGTCGGCCTTGCTTCGAAACAAGATTGGGCCAGAGCAATTTCTTCCTCCTTTTCTTTTATATTAGCATGGATGTTCCCAAAAACCTCTTTGTTCCACTCCTTAAGGGCCTTTTTAACTCTGGCCTGCTTGATTTGAATGTTTAGGATTCCACCCGCCCCCGTGGGCTCCTCCCATGCTTTTTGCACTACGGCCATGAATCCTTCATGTCGGATCCACATGTTCTGGAACCTGAAAGCCTTGGCTCCAGCGGATGTGTTCATCTTCGTGCACCTGACAAGAATTGGTCCATGGTCCGAGGCAATCCGGGGGAGATTCGTAACCCGAGTAGCCTCGAAGGTCTTAGTCCAATCCTCGCTGACAAGCACTCTATCCAACCTTTCAAAAAGGCCATTCTTGGCCCAAGTGAATGCCGCTCCATCAAAACCAGGGTCAAGCAGCCTACAATCTTCCGTTGCCTCCGCAAAATCTACCATCTCGGCATGCCGGTTGGTATCACTTCCGACTCTGTCTTGGTGAGATAGAATGGTGTTGAAATCACCACCGATGATCCAAGGTGTTCCCTCAAGAGGCCCGGCAATCTCTCTCATCTTGTCCCATAAATGATGTCTTTCAGCCCTTGTACATTTGGCGTACACGGCTGAGATGGCCACCGGCCTAGCAAGGCGGTGGGATTTGAGGTACCCGTGAAGAATTTGTTCCGAGTCAACCTCAATATCAAAAGTGGACCCCTCTTCCGCAAACATCCAAATCTTCCCGTTCGTGTTCGAACCGATGAAGGACAGCCCCAAGGCCATAGAGAAACGGTCCGGGTCCGGTTGTGTGAGCGGTTCCATTATTGCAAGAAATAAAACATTATGACAATCAATAAGTCTTTTCAGGACGTTTTGAGTGGGCGCATTCGCAATCCCCCTCACGTTCCAAAATATGAGATTGTACGACATTATTAACAAGAAGGGTGCGTACCCAAAGAGGTTGAAGGCCCTCCTTGATAGTCAGTGCGGTGTTGCTCTTTGTTCGGAGCGACCTCCTCGGCGTCCTCGGCCGAACTGTTGCCTCCTAACTTCTCGGCCCCCACGTGCAATTCCATGGGGTCTTCGTCCGCATCCCCACAATTCTCAACATCAAATTCTCCGTTCTCCATGAGAGAATAATATTGGTTAGTGCTCATATGGTTCTTTGCCGAGAAGAACCCACGCCCCCTTGTCAAAGCATGACGCGCGCCTCCTCTCGGATTCCCTCGCCGAACTGGTGAGACCAAGCTCCTCGCATTGGGGGAGCCCCACTCCACGTCCATGTTCCCACATGGTGTTGGTGGTTCGGTGGTGGGATGCAATGGATTCCCCCGGTTCGGTGGGGACTTCCCAATCTCGATCCCGACAATGAGCCCGGCATTTTGAGTTCCGGAGCTCGATCCGCTCCCAAAAGTAGAGTCACCCTTGGAGTTCGGTCCCTCCCAGGAAGTACCACCGGTATCCTCCCCATTTGTTTTGTTATTGTTTGGTCGATCACCGGCCTTGCCTTGCTTCTTCCCCTGATGTTTCCATTCATTGGAGCTGGAGGCATTCTTCCCCATATCTTGCTTCCCCTTCTCGGTCTGTCTCTCAGGTTGTGGCTGTTTTGGCGGGCCGTTGTGGTAGTTTCTCTTTGGCGGCCGTTCCTTCTTGCCCGTCGCATAGCACACCTCACTTGCATGGCCGACATGTTTGCATTCTTGGCAATATGATGGTATCTTGTCCCATCGGACTCGCTGCACCGTTTCTCGCCCACCAAGGTCGAGGATTATCTCTTCGGTAGGTGGTTTTGTGATGTCTATCTCGACAGAAATTCGGGCAAATGAAAGCCGAGTCTTGTTTGCCGTGGCTCGATCAATTTGTATTGGATTGCCGAGAAGCTTGCCGATGGCGAATAAGGCGGATTGGTCGAAAAGATGAATGGGGAGGCCAATTAGGTTGCACCAAATTGCCGCAATAGGGGACTCGCAGTAAGCATCAAAGTCCGGGGACCATTTGAATACCCTCATCGGGTGTCGGTCAATGAGCCAAACGGGCGTACCCCTTGGGCCTCCAAGGATTCGGGCATAGTCCGCCAAGTCCTCGCATTGAATGAGAATATGTTTAGCATTAATGTACTTCCAACTAAATCCACATCGAAGTTTAATATTATCGAGGGTCTTTTGGATTTGCAGTCCCGTAGGGATAGAGTGAGAGAACTTACCCACAATGGCGTGTCCCATGCTCTCAGCAAGCTTTTGAGTTTCCGCTCCGGAGAAGTAGATGGCCGGGATGCCGTCGGACACTGAAGCAAAACCAATGTTCTGGAGCTTATCCGGCTCAAAGGCTTGAGGGCCGGTAGGGTCAGTCGAGCCTTTAAGCATGTCCGCCATCGTTTTCGGCCGACCGGGGTGGCATGAGGCGCCTTCACCCCGGCCTTGTAGAGTGTTACTCGCCGAGCCCGACGGGGTACCCATAAGCAAGTCCGCCATCGATTTCGGCCACGGCGAGGACCCCGGGGTAGCTTCTACCCCCCCAAGTTGATTAACTACATTCGGCCCTCGTGTTGCGGCATCCGCTGTGGACTTAGGTGTATTTCCATTTCTCTTCGGATTGTTGAGTTCGGCTTCTCCGTTCTCGGTGTGGATCTTCTCGGCACCTACGTTGCCGTTGTGTGCCCTTCTCGGCTTTTCCATTCTCGGCTTTTCGGCTTTTTCTTTCTCGGTGTGGATCTTCTCGACTTTTTCCTTCTCGGTGAGGATCTGTTCGGCATCATCCATAGGCGTATCGTTGGATGTTGGTGTGTCTCTTGTCACTGCAACCATCTCGGTACTAGGCGTGGCCTTGTTCGTCGTCTCGATAAAAGGCTTTTCCCGGTAGTCGTTAGGGTTCGACTTCGGTCGCGGCTGGCCGAGCTCCGCACTGTAATGTTCCGAACTAGCCTCAAACGTAGCTCGGAGCTTGCTAGTTCGTCCTCGTTCGAGAGGGGGGAAGTCCTCAAGAGAGGGTCCATTCCCATCCCGAGGTGTGTGTGTGACACTTTGCATGCATCCCGAAGAGTTTAGGGGGAACTCTGGTGGTTTGTGACCGGCCGTAATGAGAGGTTGCGCAACCAATGTGTCTAGCATCTCCGCCGAGTCCAAGGCGGCTAAGTGGATGATTTCGGCCTTTTTTGGTTGCGTTGGGGCCTCTACGACAATCATCTCACGTGAGCTCTTGGAACGGAAAGGAGTTAGCGCACTTTCGGAAGGAGGTTTTGGTCTCCAAGCCAATTCGGGAAGGTTGGGTTGCTGCAGAAAGGAGCTAGATTTTTGTTGTTTTGGGGGCTCAACGGATGCATTGGGGCCAGCATCACGTGGTGTTCCGAAGTGGCAAGGCGTCAAGGAACTTTCGGAAAGTGATTTTGTTGTTGTGCCCATTTCGGGCAAGTTGACTAGCGCGTCCACCAAGGCCTTTTGACCCATGCTAGAGCCATCTCTCTCCAAGCAGCCATCATGTGGGGGGTTGTGCTCTCCTCCGTCACCGGTCCCCGCGTTTGCGCCGGCCGCAAGGTCATCGGCCGAAGCGTTGCCTACAGTTCCGGCGCCGGCAAGTTCTTCATTAATCTTAGCTTCATCTTCACCGTTGGGATTAGGGGAGGGCTCCATCGACGTCGGGAAGATGGGGCCTTTGCATTTTGGACTTCCGACCGGCGAGCTCCCTTCGGCCCCGAAATCAATCTTCTTCCTAAGTTGCTTGTCCTCCGGCATCGGTGAGGGTACGAACCTTTTCCGACCAGTGCCTTTGGTGGGAGGGGCTGGTGTACTTTTCCGTGCCTTCACCTTCATTTTCAAAGTTTTCCTCGCCATTTTCTTGCAGGGAGAAATTATGGCGGAAGACTCCTCCGACGTGAAAGTCATTGGCTGGTCCGAGAGAGGGTCCTCGGCCGACCGGAGGACCATTAGCTGGTCCGAGATGGTGCGCGGTTCTTCGGACTCCGGGGGGGGGGTCCGGCGGGAGCTCCGGCATGATCGAGAGAGCGAGTCGAGTCACCAGCCGCTCCGGAGCTTGTTCGTGCCTTAGCCAATGGAGTGGGTTGGTTGGTGAGAATCCGAGGTGGTGAGCCGACTGAGAATGGGGGTAGGCGGCGATGTGGGAACTCAAAACGTGGTGGGGGATTCTAGAGAGAAGGGAGAGCGTCTCTCTCTAACTTACCATTCTTCATCGTTTTCTTACATTGCCCATCATAATAACATCAAATTCTCCATTCGCCATGAGAGAGTAATATTGGTTAGTACTCATGTGGTTCTTTGCCGAAAAGAACCCACGCCCCCTTGTCATAGCATGGCGCGCGCCTCCTCTCGGATTCCTTCGATAATCTGGTGAAACCGAGCGCCTCGCATTGGGGGAGCCCCACTCCACTTCCATGTTCCCACGTGTTGTTGGTGGTTCGGTGGTGGGGTGCGAAAGGTTCCCCCCATTCGGCGGGGACATCCCAACCTCGGGCTTGAGCCCCGCATTTTGAGTTCCGGAGCTCGATCTGCTCCCCAAAGTAGAGTCACCCATAATGTCCGGTCCCTCCCAAGAAATATCACCGGTATCCTCCCCATTTGTTTTGTTATTGTTTGGTCGATCACCGGCCTTGCCTTGTTTCTTCCCATGACGTTTCCATTCATTGGAGTTGGGGACATTCTTCCCCGTATCTTGTTTCCCCTTCTCGGTTTGTCTCTCGGGTTGTGGCTGTTTTGGCGGGCCGTTGTGGTAATTTCTCTTCGGCGGCCGTTCCTTCTTGCCCGTCGCATAGCACACCTCACTTGAATGGCCGACGTGTTTGCATTCTTGGCAATATGATGGTATTTTGTCCCATCGGACTCGCTGCACCGTTTCTCGCCCACCAAGGTCAAGGATTATCTCTTCGGGAGGCGGTTTTGTGATGTCTATCTCGACGCAAATTCGGGCAAATGAAAGTCGAGTCTTGTTTGCCGTGGCTCGATCAATCTGTATTGGAGTGCCGAGAAGCTTGCCGATGGCGAATAAGGCAGGATTGGTCGAAAAGATGAATGGGGAGGCCAATTAGGTTGCACCAAATTGCCGCAATGGGGGACTCGCAGTATGCATCAAAGTCCGGGGACCATTTGAAGACCCTCATCGGGTGACGGTCAATGAGCCATACGGGCGTACCCCTTGGGCCTCCAAGGATTCGGGCATAGTCCGCCAAGTCCTCGCATTGAATGAGAATATGTTTAGCATTAATGTACTTCCAACTGAATCCACACCGGAGTTTAATGTTATCGAGAGTCTTTTGGATTTGCAGTCCGGTAGGGATAGAGTGAGAGAACTTACCCACAATGGCGTGTCCCATGCTCTCAGCAAGCTTTTGAGTTTCCGCTCCGGAGAAGTAGATGGCCGGGATGCCATCGGACACTGAAGCGAATCCAATGTTCTGAAGCTTATCCGGCTCAAAGGCTTGAGGGCCGTTAGGGTCAGTCGAGCTTTTAAGCATGTCCGCCAAAGTTTTCGGCCGGTCGGGGTGGCTTGAGGCGCCTTCGCCCCCGCCTTGTAGAGTGTTACTCGCCGAGCCCAAAGGTGTACCCTTAAACAAGTCCGCCATCGATTTCGGCCACGACGAGGGCCCCGGGGTATCATCTACCCCCCCATGTTGATTAACTTCATTCAGCCCTTGTTTTGCGGCATCCGCCGTGGACTTAGGTGTATTTCCACTTATCTTCGGGTTGTTGTGCTCGGCTTTTCCATTCTCGGTTAGGGTCTTCTCGGCACCTACGTTGCCGTTGTGTGCCCTTCTCGGCTTTTCCATTCTCGGCTTTTCGGCTTTTCCCTTCTCGGTGTGGATCTTCTCGGCCTGTTCATTCTCGGTGTGGATCTTCTCGGCCTTTTCATTCTCGGTGTGGATCTTCTCGGCCTTTTCATTCTCGGTGTGGATCTTCTCGGCCTTTTCATTCTCGGTGTGGACCTTCTCGGCCTCTTCATTCTCGGTGTGGATCTTCTCGGCATCATCCATTGGCGTGTCGTTGGGTGTTGGTGTTTCTCCTTGTCAATACAGCCCATCTCGGCACTAGGCGTGGCCTTGTTCGTTGTCTCGATAATAAGCTTTTCTCGGTTGGCGTTAGGGTTCGACTTAGGTCGCGGCTGGCCGAGCTCCACACAATAATGTTCCGGGCTGGCCTCAAACGTAGCTCGGATCTTGCTAGTTCGTCCTCGTTCGAGAGGGGGGAAGTCCTCAAGAGATGCCCACTCCCATTCCAAGGTGTGTGTGTGACACTTTGCATGCATCCCGAAGAGTTTTGGGGGAACTCCGGTGGTTTGTGACTGGCCGTCGGTAGGTTTCCGGCACGGAGAGGCTGCGCCGCCGCTGCATCGAGCGTTTCCACCGAGTCCAACGCTGCAAGATGAAGGATCTCATCTAGTTTTGGGTTCCTTGGTGGGGATCCAAACGATGCAACTCGTGCCATGTAGAGGGGAAAGGGGGGGGGGGCACTTTCAAGGGGGGCTTTTGTACTTGCTATCATTTTAGGCAAGTTTGCTTTTGTACCTGATGGCTTAGGTAGGAAAGGTGGATTAGTGCTTTCAAAGTCAACTTTTGTCCCAGCCTCCAGATTAGGTAGGTTTGCATTTCCACTTTCCAATGGGGCAAGGACAGCACATGGGGCAGCTTGTGCTTCACGTGACCTAGCAAGTCTTGGCTGGGGATTGTGGAGGGAGGGGACTTCACCGGAAACGGTCATAAGCTCGACGGCGGGAGCAGCAGTTTCCGACGAGCCGCCTCCTTCCGGCACGGTTCTACCGTTGAGGGCATCGAACTCTTCTTCACATTCATTCCAATGCTCCACTTCCTCTTCCTTCTTATGAGGCAAATCGGGGTCCTCCAACCTGAAAGAGACCCCCAAGTCGAGGGACAGAGTCGCCGGGAACAGGGATCCTTTGCATTTGGAACTACCGGCCGAATGTCCTTCCTCCGCACCGAAGTCTATCTTCTTCCTTAGTTGCTTGTCCTCGGGCATCGGAGACGGGACAAATCTCTTACGACCATTGCCTTTGGTAGGAGGCGCCGGCGTACTTTTCCGGGCTTTGAGCTTTGCTTTAGCCATTTTTAGTTCCATGGATTTGGTCGGACGTTGAAGGGAAGCGGCCTCACCAGCTCGGAAGACCATTTGCTGATCGGAGAGGACCCGAGCTTCCTCATCCCCGGGAACAATGTCAGGCAAATCATCTGGATTTAGGGCCGGAGTGTCTCTCTTTTCGTCGGGGTCCGGCGGTTGCCCCATTGTTTCGGCCAGCCGGGCGGGCTTCGGCAAGGTATAGCCAAGACGTGGAGTAGAGGTTGACGGGAGCCGCGAGCCAAGGAGGATGATGAAAGGGGTGGTAACCGCCAAGGAGGATGATGAAAGGTGATGAACCGTTGGACGAGGGAGTGGTGGCTGGGGTCGGCGAATGTCGTCGGGTGGGGAGGTGGTGGTGGGAGATTGGCGGCGGAGGTCAAAGGTGGTACAATAGGGTGGAGTATTTTAGAGAGAAGGAGGAGCTTCTCTCACTAAAACTATTTTTTTTGACTTCCATTGTACCCGATCATAAGCCTTTGCCATATCAATCTTGATTGCAACGTTTGACGCGGGCCTCCTTCTATCTATATAACTCGTGAAACATTTCTTGGGCTAAGAGGACGTTGTCGTTTAGAAGCCTCCCTTTAATAAAACCACTTTGGTTCGGGGATATTACCTTAGGGAGGACGGGAGCCAGCCTTGAGGCAAGGACTTTTGTGATGAGAAGGAAAAGGAGCAACTGTTAACCCCAACTAGAGTGAGAAGCTCCCCCTTCTCTCTAAAAACCTCACTATATTGACCCACCGGAATTTCCCACCCGCCTCCACCTCAACATCCCGTCGACCAACACACTAAGATGAAAACACTCTTGAGAATGGTAAGTTAGAGAGAGACGCTCTCCCTTCTCTCTAGAATCCCCCACCACGTTTTGAGTTCCCACATCGCCGCCTACCCCCATTCTCAGTCGGCTCACCACCGTCGACGGTCCCCCTCACGCCCCCGCTCCACCAGCCACCCACCACCCTCCCGACCTCGGATTCTCACCAACCAACCCACTCCATTGGCTAAGGCACGAACAAAGCTCCGGAGCGGCTGGTGACTCGACTCGCTCTCTCGATCATGCCGGAGCTCCCGCCGGATCCCCCCCCGGAGTCCGAAGAACCGCGCACCATCTCGGACCAGCTAATGGTCCTCCGGTCGGCCGAGGACCCTCTCTCGGACCAGCCAATGACTTTCACGTCGGAGGAGTCTTCCGCCATAATTTCTCCCTGCAAGAAAATGGCGAGGAAAACTTTGAAAATGAAGGTGAAGGCACGGAAAAGTACACCAGCCCCTCCCACCAAAGGCACTGGTCGGAAAAGGTTCGTACCCTCACCGATGCCGGAGGACAAGCAACTTAGGAAGAAGATTGATTTCGGGGCCGAAGGGAGCTCGCCGGTCGGAAGTCCAAAATGCAAAGGCCCCATCTTCCCGACGTCGATGGAGCCCTCCCCTAATCCCAACGGTGAAGATGAAGCTAAGATTAATGAAGAACTTGCCGGCGCCGGAACTGTTGGCAACGCTTCGGCCGATGACCTTGCGGCCGGCGCAAACGCGGGGACCGGTGACGGAGGAGAGCACAACCCCCCACATGATGGCTGCTTGGAGAGAGATGGCTCTAGCATGGGTCAAAAGGCCTTGGTGGACGCGCTAGTCAACTTGCCCGAAATGGGCACAACAACAAAATCACTTTCCGAAAGTTCCTTGACGCCTTGCCACTTCGGAACACCACGTGATGCTGGCCCCAATGCATCCGTTGAGCCCCCAAAACAACAAAAATCTAGCTCCTTTCTGCAGCAACCCAACCTTCCCGAATTGGCTTGGAGACCAAAACCTCCTTCCGAAAGTGCGCTAACTCCTTTCCGTTCCAAGAGCTCACGTGAGATGATTGTCGTGGAGGCCCCAACGCAACCAAAAAAGGCCGAAATCATCCACTTAGCCGCCTTGGACTCGGCGGAGATGCTAGACACATTGGTTGCGCAACCTCTCATTACGGCCGGTCACAAACCACCAGAGTTCCCCCTAAACTCTTCGGGATGCATGCAAAGTGTCACACACACACCTCGGGATGGGAATGGACCCTCTCTTGAGGACTTCCCCCCTCTCGAACGAGGACGAACTAGCAAGCTCCGAGCTACGTTTGAGGCTAGTTCGGAACATTACAGTGCGGAGCTCGGCCAGCCGCGACCGAAGTCGAACCCTAACGACTACCGGGAAAAGCCTTTTATCGAGACGACGAACAAGGCCACGCCTAGTACCGAGATGGTTGCAGTGACAAGAGACACACCAACATCCAACGATACGCCTATGGATGATGCCGAACAGATCCTCACCGAGAAGGAAAAAGTCGAGAAGATCCACACCGAGAAAGAAAAAGCCGAAAAGCCGAGAATGGA
This sequence comes from Salvia splendens, assembly GCF_004379255.2. NCBI lineage: Eukaryota > Viridiplantae > Streptophyta > Magnoliopsida > Lamiales > Lamiaceae > Salvia > Salvia splendens. Next base: position 10,382,394 of record NC_056050.1, on the reverse strand, counting down.
AAAGCCGAGAAGGGCACACAACGGCAACGTAGGTGCCGAGAAGATCCACACCGAGAACGGAGAAGCCGAACTCAACAATCCGAAGAGAAATGGAAATACACCTAAGTCCACGGCGGATGCCGCAACACGAGGGCCGAATGTAGTTAATCAACTTGGGGGGGTAGAAGCTACCCCGGGGTCCTCGCCGTGGCCGAAATCGATGGCGGACTTGCTTATGGGTACCCCGTCGGGCTCGGCGAGTAACACTCTACAAGGCCGGGGTGAAGGCGCCTCATGCCACCCCGGTCGGCCGAAAACGATGGCGGACATGCTTAAAGGCTCGACTGACCCTACCGGCCCTCAAGCCTTTGAGCCGGATAAGCTCCAGAACATTGGATTTGCTTCAGTGTCCGACGGCATCCCGGCCATCTACTTCTCCGGAGCGGAAACTCAAAAGCTTGCTGAGAGCATGGGACACGCTATTGTGGGTAAGTTCTCTCACTCTATCCCTACGGGACTGCAAATCCAAAAGACCCTCGATAATATTAAACTTCGATGTGGATTTAGTTGGAAGTACATTAATGCTAAACATATTCTCATTCAATGCGAGGACTTGGCGGACTATGCCCGAATCCTTGGAGGCCCAAGGGGTACGCCCGTTTGGCTCATTGACCGACACCCGATGAGGGTCTTCAAATGGTCCCCGGACTTTGATGCTTACTGCGAGTCCCCTATTGCGGCAATTTGGTGCAACCTAATTGGCCTCCCCATTCATCTTTTCGACCAATCCGCCTTATTCGCCATCGGCAAGCTTCTCGGCAATCCAATACAAATTGATCGAGCCACGGCAAACAAGACTCGGCTTTCATTTGCCCGAATTTGCGTCGAGATAGACATCACAAAACCACCTACCGAAGAGATAATCCTCGACCTTGGTGGGCGAGAAACGGTGCAGCGAGTCCGATGGGACAAGATACCATCATATTGCCAAGAATGCAAACATGTCGGCCATGCAAGTGAGGTGTGCTATGCGACGGGCAAGAAGGAACGGCCGCCAAAGAGAAACTACCACAACGGCCCGCCAAAACAGCCACAACCCGAGAGACAGACCGAGAAGGGGAAGCAAGATATGGGGAAGAATGCCTCCAGCTCCAATGAATGGAAACATCAGGGGAAGAAGCAAGGCAAGGCCGGTGATCGACCAAACAATAACAAAACAAATGGGGAGGATACCGGTGGTACTTCCTGGGAGGGACCGAACTCCAAGGGTGACTCTACTTTTGGGAGCGGACCGAGCTCCGGAACTCAAAATGCCGGGCTCATTGTCGGGATCGAGATTGGGAAGTCCCCACCGAACCGGGGGAATCCATTGCATCCCACCACCGAACCACCAACACCATGTGGGAACATGGACGTGGAGTGGGGCTCCCCCAATGCGAGGAGCTTGGTCTCACCAGTTCGGCGAGGGAATCCGAGAGGAGGCGCGCGTCATGCTTTGACAAGGGGGCGTGGGTTCTTCTCGGCAAAGAACCACATGAGCACTAACCAATATTACTCTCTCATGGAGAACGGAGAATTTGATGTTGAGAATTGTGGGGATGCGGACGAAGACCCCATGGAATTGCACGTGGGGGCCGAGAAGTTAGGAGGCAACAGTTCGGCCGAGGACGCCGAGGAGGTCGCTCCGAACAAAGAACAACACCGCACTGACTATCAAGGAGGGCCTTCAACCTCTTTGGGTACGCACCCTTCTTGTTAATAATGTCGTACAATCTCATGTTTTGGAACGTGAGGGGGATCGCGAATGCGCCCACTCAAAACGTTCTGAAAAGACTTATTGATTGTCATAATGTTTTATTTCTTGCAATAATGGAACCGCTCACACAACCGGACCCGGACCGTTTCTCTAAGGCCTTGGGGCTGTCCTTCATTGGTTCGAACACGAACGGGAAGATTTGGATGTTTGCGGAAGAGGGGTCCACTTTTGATATTGAGGTTGACTCGGAACAAATTCTTCACGGGTACCTCAAATCCCACCGCCTTGCTAGGCCGGTGGCCATCTCAGCCGTGTACGCCAAATGTACAAGGGCTGAAAGACATCACTTATGGGACAAGATGAGAGAGATTGCCGGGCCTCTTGAGGGAACACCTTGGATCATCGGTGGCGATTTCAACACCATTCTATCTCACCAAGACAGAGTCGGAAGTGATACCAACCGGCAAGCCGAGATGGTAGATTTTGCGGAGGCAACGGAAGATTGTAGGCTGCTTGACCCTGGTTTTGATGGAGCGGCATTCACTTGGGCCAAGAATGGCCTTTTTGAAAGGTTGGATAGAGTGCTTGTCAGCGAGGATTGGACTAAGACCTTCGAGGCTACTCGGGTTACGAATCTCCCCCGGATTGCCTCGGACCATGGACCAATTCTTGTCAGGTGCACGAAGATGAACACATCCGCTGGAGCCAAGGCTTTCAGGTTCCAGAACATGTGGATCCGACATGAAGGATTCATGGCCGTAGTGCAAAAAGCATGGGAGGAGCCCACGGGGGCGGGTGGAATCCTAAACATTCAAATCAAGCAGGCCAGAGTTAAAAAGGCCCTTAAGGAGTGGAACAAAGAGGTTTTTGGGAACATCCATGCTAATATAAAAGAAAAGGAGGAAGAAATTGCTCTGGCCCAATCTTGTTTCGAAGCAAGGCCGACTCCGGATCACAGGACAGCGTTCAACAAACACATTGCCGAGTACATCCTTCTGCTGAGAATGGAAGAAGATTTTTGGCGACAGAAGGCAGCTTTGAGGTGGCTTGCCGAGGGAGACAAAAATACCCGGTTCTACCAAAGCTGGGTGAAACAAAAGAGGGTTCGTCTCCGCATCCATTCGATTCGTGCCAATGGGCAGGAGCTCACTGAGGAAGCCGAGATTAAAAAGTCCGCAGTGGAGTTCTTCCAACAACTCCTTGCCCCCAACAATCCGACACTTGAAGACCCAGACCTCGACCTAATCCAGCAGGTCCACTCAGCCGAGCAGTTCGTTGACATCGCAGATGCTCCAAGTGCGGACGAGGTCAGGAGTGCCACCTTTTGCATTTCCGGAGATAGTGCACCCGGACCCGACGGCTTCTCGGCCACCTTCTATCAAGCCTGCTGGCCCATTGTGGGGCCGGAGGTAGTGGAAGCAATCAGACAGTTCTTCAGAGGGGCCTTCCTGCCAAGGAGCATCACGGCCACAAGCATAGTCCTTATCCCAAAGAAGGCATCGCCGGAGTCATGGACCGACTACCGACCCATTAGTCTCTGCAATGTTCTAAACAAGATCATTACCAAGGTACTCACCTCTCGACTCTCTCCTTTCCTCCCACAGGTCATCTCCCCAAACCAAAGTGGATTTGTCAAAGGTCGGCTCCTTAACGACAACGCACTTCTGGCTCAAGAGATGTTCCATGAGCTTGCTAGATGCTCCCCAGCGCCTAATGTGGCAGTAAAGATTGACATGGCTAAACCATTAAGAATGGTAAGTTAGAGAGAGACGCTCTCCCTTCTCTCTAGAATCCCCCACCACGTTTTGAGTTCCCACATCGCCGCCTACCCCCATTCTCAGTCGGCTCACCACCGTCGACGGTCCCCCTCACGCCCCCGCTCCACCAGCCACCCACCACCCTCCCGACCTCGGATTCTCACCAACCAACCCACTCCATTGGCTAAGGCACGAACAAAGCTCCGGAGTGGCTGGTGACTCGACTCGCTCTCTCGATCATGCCGGAGCTCCCGCCAGATCCCCCCCCGGAGTCCGAAGAACCGCGCACCATCTCGGACCAGCTAATGGTCCTCCGGTCGGCCGAGGACCCTCTCTCGGACCAGCCAATGACTTTCACGTCGGAGGAGTCTTCCGCCATAATTTCTCCCTGCAAGAAAATGGCGAGGAAAACTTTGAAAATGAAGGTGAAGGCACGGAAAAGTACACCAGCCCCTCCCACCAAAGGCACTGGTCGGAAAAGGTTCGTACCCTCACCGATGCCGGAGGACAAGCAACTTAGGAAGAAGATTGATTTCGGGGCCGAAGGGAGCTCGCCGGTCGGAAGTCCAAAATGCAAAGGCCCCATCTTCCCGACGTCGATGGAGCCCTCCCCTAATCCCAACGGTGAAGATGAAGCTAAGATTAATGAAGAACTTGCCGGCGCCGGAACTGTTGGCAACGCTTCGGCCGATGACCTTGCGGCCGGCGCAAACGCGGGGACCGGTGACGGAGGAGAGCACAACCCCCCACATGATGGCTGCTTGGAGAGAGATGGCTCTAGCATGGGTCAAAAGGCCTTGGTGGACGCGCTAGTCAACTTGCCCGAAATGGGCACAACAACAAAATCACTTTCCGAAAGTTCCTTGACGCCTTGCCACTTCGGAACACCACGTGATGCTGGCCCCAATGCATCCGTTGAGCCCCCAAAACAACAAAAATCTAGCTCCTTTCTGCAGCAACCCAACCTTCCCGAATTGGCTTGGAGACCAAAACCTCCTTCCGAAAGTGCGCTAACTCCTTTCCGTTCCAAGAGCTCACGTGAGATGATTGTCGTGGAGGCCCCAACGCAACCAAAAAAGGCCGAAATCATCCACTTAGCCGCCTTGGACTCGGCGGAGATGCTAGACACATTGGTTGCGCAACCTCTCATTACGGCCGGTCACAAACCACCAGAGTTCCCCCTAAACTCTTCGGGATGCATGCAAAGTGTCACACACACACCTCGGGATGGGAATGGACCCTCTCTTGAGGACTTCCCCCCTCTCGAACGAGGACGAACTAGCAAGCTCCGAGCTACGTTTGAGGCTAGTTCGGAACATTACAGTGCGGAGCTCGGCCAGCCGCGACCGAAGTCGAACCCTAACGACTACCGGGAAAAGCCTTTTATCGAGACGACGAACAAGGCCACGCCTAGTACCGAGATGGTTGCAGTGACAAGAGACACACCAACATCCAACGATACGCCTATGGATGATGCCGAACAGATCCTCACCGAGAAGGAAAAAGTCGAGAAGATCCACACCGAGAAAGAAAAAGCCGAAAAGCCGAGAATGGAAAAGCCGAGAAGGGCACACAACGGCAACGTAGGTGCCGAGAAGATCCACACCGAGAACGGAGAAGCCGAACTCAACAATCCGAAGAGAAATGGAAATACACCTAAGTCCACGGCGGATGCCGCAACACGAGGGCCGAATGTAGTTAATCAACTTGGGGGGGTAGAAGCTACCCCGGGGTCCTCGCCGTGGCCGAAATCGATGGCGGACTTGCTTATGGGTACCCCGTCGGGCTCGGCGAGTAACACTCTACAAGGCCGGGGTGAAGGCGCCTCATGCCACCCCGGTCGGCCGAAAACGATGGCGGACATGCTTAAAGGCTCGACTGACCCTACCGGCCCTCAAGCCTTTGAGCCGGATAAGCTCCAGAACATTGGTTTTGCTTCAGTGTCCGACGGCATCCCGGCCATCTACTTCTCCGGAGCGGAAACTCAAAAGCTTGCTGAGAGCATGGGACACGCCATTGTGGGTAAGTTCTCTCACTCTATCCCTACGGGACTGCAAATCCAAAAGACCCTCGATAATATTAAACTTCGATGTGGATTTAGTTGGAAGTACATTAATGCTAAACATATTCTCATTCAATGCGAGGACTTGGCGGACTATGCCCGAATCCTTGGAGGCCCAAGGGGTACGCCCGTTTGGCTCATTGACCGACACCCGATGAGGGTCTTCAAATGGTCCCCGGACTTTGATGCTTACTGCGAGTCCCCTATTGCGGCAATTTGGTGCAACCTAATTGGCCTCCCCATTCATCTTTTCGACCAATCCGCCTTATTCGCCATCGGCAAGCTTCTCGGCAATCCAATACAAATTGATCGAGCCACGGCAAACAAGACTCGGCTTTCATTTGCCCGAATTTGCGTCGAGATAGACATCACAAAACCACCTACCGAAGAGATAATCCTCGACCTTGGTGGGCGAGAAACGGTGCAGCGAGTCCGATGGGACAAGATACCATCATATTGCCAAGAATGCAAACATGTCGGCCATGCAAGTGAGGTGTGCTATGCGACGGGCAAGAAGGAACGGCCGCCAAAGAGAAACTACCACAACGGCCCGCCAAAACAGCCACAACCTGAGAGACAGACCGAGAAGGGGAAGCAAGATATGGGGAAGAATGCCTCCAGCTCCAATGAATGGAAACATCAGGGGAAGAAGCAAGGCAAGGCCGGTGATCGACCAAACAATAACAAAACAAATGGGGAGGATACCGGTGGTACTTCCTGGGAGGGACCGAACTCCAAGGGTGACTCTACTTTTGGGAGCGGACCGAGCTCCGGAACTCAAAATGCCGGGCTCATTGTCGGGATCGAGATTGGGAAGTCCCCACCGAACCGGGGGAATCCATTGCATCCCACCACCGAACCACCAACACCATGTGGGAACATGGACGTGGAGTGGGGCTCCCCCAATGCGAGGAGCTTGGTCTCACCAGTTCGGCGAGGGAATCCGAGAGGAGGCGCGCGTCATGCTTTGACAAGGGGGCGTGGGTTCTTCTCGGCAAAGAACCACATGAGCACTAACCAATATTATTCTCTCATGGAGAACGGAGAATTTGATGTTGAGAATTGTGGGGATGCGGACGAAGACCCCATGGAATTGCACGTGGGGGCCGAGAAGTTAGGAGGCAACAGTTCGGCCGAGGACGCCGAGGAGGTCGCTCCGAACAAAGAGCAACACCGCACTGACTATCAAGGAGGGCCTTCAACCTCTTTGGGTACGCACCCTTCTTGTTAATAATGTCGTACAATCTCATGTTTTGGAACGTGAGGGGGATTGCGAATGCGCCCACTCAAAACGTTCTGAAAAGACTTATTGATTGTCATAATGTTTTATTTCTTGCAATAATGGAACCGCTCACACAACCGGACCCGGACCGTTTCTCTAAGGCCTTGGGGCTGTCCTTCATTGGTTCGAACACGAACGGGAAGATTTGGATGTTTGCGGAAGAGGGGTCCACTTTTGATATTGAGGTTGACTCGGAACAAATTCTTCACGGGTACCTCAAATCCCACCGCCTTGCTAGGCCGGTGGCCATCTCAGCCGTGTACGCCAAATGTACAAGGGCTGAAAGACATCATTTATGGGACAAGATGAGAGAGATTGCCGGGCCTCTTGAGGGAACACCTTGGATCATCGGTGGCGATTTCAACACCATTCTATCTCACCAAGACAGAGTCGGAAGTGATACCAACCGGCATGCCGAGATGGTAGATTTTGCGGAGGCAACGGAAGATTGTAGGCTGCTTGACCCTGGTTTTGATGGAGCGGCATTCACTTGGGCCAAGAATGGCCTTTTTGAAAGGTTGGATAGAGTGCTTGTCAGCGAGGATTGGACTAAGACCTTCGAGGCTACTCGGGTTACGAATCTCCCCCGGATTGCCTCGGACCATGGACCAATTCTTGTCAGGTGCACGAAGATGAACACATCCGCTGGAGCCAAGGCTTTCAGGTTCCAGAACATGTGGATCCGACATGAAGGATTCATGGCCGTAGTGCAAAAAGCATGGGAGGAGCCCACGGGGGCGGGTGGAATCCTAAACATTCAAATCAAGCAGGCCAGAGTTAAAAAGGCCCTTAAGGAGTGGAACAAAGAGGTTTTTGGGAACATCCATGCTAATATAAAAGAAAAGGAGGAAGAAATTGCTCTGGCCCAATCTTGTTTCGAAGCAAGGCCGACTCCGGATCACAGGACAGCGTTCAACAAACACATTGCCGAGTACATCCTTCTGCTGAGAATGGAAGAAGATTTTTGGCGACAGAAGGCAGCTTGAGGTGGCTTGCCGAGGGAGACAAAAATACCCGGTTCTACCAAAGCTGGGTGAAACAAAAGAGGGTTCGTCTCCGCATCCATTCAATTCGTGCCAATGGGCAGGAGCTCACCGAGGAAGCCGAGATTAAAAAGTCCGCAGTGGAGTTCTTCCAACAACTCCTTGCCCCCAACAATCCGACACTTGAAGACCCAGACCTCGACCTAATCCAGCAGGTCCACTCAGCCGAGCAGTTCGTTGACATCGCAGATGCTCCAAGTGCGGACGAGGTCAGGAGTGCCACCTTTTGCATTTCCGGAGATAGTGCACCCGGACCCGACGGCTTCTCGGCCACCTTCTATCAAGCCTGCTGGCCCATTGTGGGGCCGGAGGTAGTGGAAGCAATCAGACAGTTCTTCAGAGGGGCCTTCCTGCCAAGGAGCATCACGGCCACAAGCATAGTCCTTATCCCAAAGAAGGCATCGCCGGAGTCATGGACCGACTACCGACCCATTAGTCTCTGCAATGTTCTAAACAAGATCATTACCAAGGTACTCACCTCTCGACTCTCCCCTTTCCTCCCACAGGTCATCTCCCCAAACCAAAGTGGATTTGTCAAAGGTCGGCTCCTTAACGACAACGCACTTCTGGCTCAAGAGATGTTCCATGAGCTTGCTAGATGCTCCCCAGCGCCTAATGTGGCAGTAAAGATTGACATGGCTAAAGCCTATGATAGGGTCCAATGGCCATTCCTCTTCAAAGTTTTACGCCGTATGGGTTTCCCGGATTCATGGATTTCACTTATGGAGAGGTGTATTGGGTATTGCTGGTTCTCGGTCCTTGTTAACGGGGCACCCTCGGGCTTCTTTAGATCAACTCGAGGACTTCGGCAAGGAGACCCGATCTCCCCCGCTCTGTTCGTAATCGCTGCGGACTACCTGTCCCGAGCATTAGATAAGCTCATCCTCGGCCAAAAGGACATGACGTTCAAAGCCTCCCGGAGATGCATGGAGATCAGCCATCTAGCCTATGCGGACGACATTATCATCTTCACTCAAGCGGCGGCAAATCCTATGCGCCGGCTAAGAGCCTGTCTCGAAAAATATGAAAGAGTCTCCGGCCAACAAGTCAGCCTCGCCAAGAGTAATTTCTATATTGCCGAGGCCCATGAGCATTGGGCAAACTCGATCCAGGCGGAAGGAGGCTTCTCTAGAGGGGCCTTTCCTTTTCTCTATCTCGGAGTCCCTATCTATCGTGGTGCCAAACGCACGGACATGTTCCTATTTCTACGGGAAAAGATTGCAAGAAGGATCTCAGGATGGGCACACCGTCACCTATCCTTTGGAGGAAGGCTTACGTTGATTAAGAGCACTCTTGAAGCGATCCCCTTGCACATCTTTCAAGCCGTCGAGCCCACGGCCGGTACCCTCAAGCAACTTGATCAACAAATGGCCCGATTCTTTTGGGGGTCTACGAATGAAAAGAAGCGGACCCATTGGATTGGATGGGAACAAATGTGCCGGCCCACTGATGAAGGAGGCCTTGGGATCCGAAAAACTATGGAGGTCCTCCGCGCCTTCAATATCAAACTTTGGTGGCGCTTTCGGGAGCAAAACTCCCTTTGGGCAAGATACATGATGGCAAAATATTGCTCCAACTCCACACCGCTCACCTTGAGATTGCCGAGCAGGAGTAGCCCTACGTGGAGAAGGCTCTCAAGAGCATGGCCCCTCGCGCAACCGCACATAAGATGGCTAGTGGGACAAGGGGACATCTACTTCTGGGATGACATTTGGCTTGGCGATAGCCCTCTGAGGGAACTTAGTCTTGATGATAGGGGAAGACCAACCACCCGGGTCTCGGAGTTCATTACAAATGGTGGTTGGGATGTGCCCAAGCTTCAACTCCTTCACAATCAGGCCGGCCTTCCTCAGCATGTTATCGATGGCATCATTAATACACCGATCCTCCATGACGAACAGGATATCCTGAGGTGGAACCTCTCTAAGCATGGGGAATTCACGGTGGCTTCGACATGGGACACACTTCGAGGACGAAACCCGATCATCCATGGTTTGGGGGATGTTTGGAAGGTAGGCCTCACCAACTCAATAGCCATCTTTATCTGGAGGCTTCTCTCCAATCGGGTGCCGGTTGACACGAAACTTCAGTGGCGGGAGATTGAGCTAGCCTCTAAGTGCCAATGCTGCCCCCACAGACCGAACACTGAGTCACTCCAACACCTCTTCATCCAGGGATATGGAGCTCGCAGAGTATGGAGTGAGTTCGACGGCTGGTTCACAGGGCCGTTCCCCCGCATCCATATCAATGACACAATCCCTACGAGAATCGAAGTGTGGGCGCGAAGGTGCCAACAGCCGAACAAGAAACATCTTAGCCGAGCCACTCCATACCTCATCCTTTGGTTTATCTGGTCGGAGAGAAACAGGAGCCGCCACCAAGGCACACAGTTTAAACCACAAAACGTGGTATGGCAGGTCCACATGTTCATTCGAAATGCTATGTCTAATGGAAGCTTGAAGCCGAAACATTGGAAGGGAGTTAAACTTGGAATCAATATTCCCCAACAAGCGGCGGCAATCAGGGCGCTACCCCTAGCCATGGCAATCAAATGGAACCCCCCGGATCAGCCGTGGATAAAGCTCAACACGGATGGCTCCTACAATGAAGCGAACGGCAGAACAGGGGCTGGAGGGGTTATTCGAGACCACTCGGGTAAGATGCTCGCCGCCGTCAGCACACCCCTTGAAGCCCACTCGGCTTTAGAAGCGGAGCTGTTGGCCATGATTCACGGGCTAAATATAGCCAAGGAATTCGGCCTACCAATCTGGATTGAGTCAGATGCAGAGCAAGCAATCAAATTGGTCAATGGGACAGGATGGGGCCCGGCACTAGCTCGGCAAGCGGTGGCGCAACTAACCATTCTCAAACGCCAACTCAATTTCCGAGCCACCTTCATACACAGGGAGGGGAACAAAGCGGCGGACTTCCTTGCGAAAATGGGGCTAGTCCAAGACAGTGGCCTACGAATGCACTACAACTCAGCACCGAGAGAACTGTTGGACTTGGTTAGATTGGACGAGATGGGAGTGTCGCACATCCGAAACCTAGACGGGGACGGGCATCAAAGTTGATCATGAGACGATGGGAGACACTAGTGACTAGCTTTTTGGTTAATTGTATTTTGGAAAGGAGTATGATGAGGTCCGAACTTTGTGGGATCGGACCGCATACTACTCTTGAATTTGTTACGGCACACCACTTTTGGGTGTGGCCACGCCTTGTAATTATCACTTTTGGAAATATAGGGATGAGGGACCCACGAACCCTCCACCGTAGAGGTGTTTGAAAAAAAAAAAAAAAAAAAAAAAAAAAAAAAAAAAAAAAGATTGACATGGCTAAAGCCTATGATAGGGTCCAATGGCCATTCCTCTTCAAAGTTTTACGCCGTATGGGTTTCCCGGATTCATGGATTTCACTTATGGAGAGGTGTATTGGGTATTGCTGGTTCTCGGTCCTTGTTAACGGGGCACCCTCGGGCTTCTTTAGATCAACTCGAGGACTTCGGCAAGGAGACCCGATCTCCCCCGCTCTGTTCGTAATCGCTGCGGACTACCTGTCCCGAGCATTAGATAAGCTCATCCTCGGCCAAAAGGACATGACGTTCAAAGCCTCCCGGAGATGCATGGAGATCAGCCATCTAGCCTATGCGGACGACATTATCATCTTCACTCAAGCGGCGGCAAATCCTATGCGCCGGCTTAGAGCCTGTCTCGAAAAATATGAAAGAGTCTCCGGCCAACAAGTCAGCCTCGCCAAGAGTAATTTCTATATTGCCGAGGCCCATGAGCATTGGGCAAACTCGATCCAGGCGGAAGGAGGCTTCTCTAGAGGGGCCTTTCCTTTTCTCTATCTCGGAGTCCCTATCTATCGTGGTGCCAAACGCACGGACATGTTCCTATTTCTACGGGAAAAGATTGCAAGAAGGATCTCAGGATGGGCACACCGTCACCTATCCTTTGGAGGAAGGCTTACGTTGATTAAGAGCACTCTTGAAGCGATCCCCTTGCACATCTTTCAAGCCGTCGAGCCCACGGCCGGTACCCTCAAGCAACTTGATCAACAAATGGCCCGATTCTTTTGGGGGTCTACGAATGAAAAGAAGCGGACCCATTGGATTGGATGGGAACAAATGTGCCGGCCCACTGATGAAGGAGGCCTTGGGATCCGAAAAACTATGGAGGTCCTCCGCGCCTTCAATATCAAACTTTGGTGGCACTTTCGGGAGCAAAACTCCCTTTGGGCAAGATACATGATGGCAAAATATTGCTCCAACTCCACACCGCTCACCTTGAGATTGCCGAGCAGGAGTAGCCCTACGTGGAGAAGGCTCTCAAGAGCATGGCCCCTCGCGCAACCGCACATAAGATGGCTAGTGGGACAAGGGGACATCTACTTCTGGGATGACATTTGGCTTGGCGATAGCCCTCTGAGGGAACTTAGTCTTGATGATAGGGGAAGACCAACCACCCGGGTCTCGGAGTTCATTACAAATGGTGGTTGGGATGTGCCCAAGCTTCAACTCCTTCACAATCAGGCCGGCCTTCCTCAGCATGTTATCGATGGCATCATTAATACACCGATCCTCCATGACGAACAGGATATCCTGAGGTGGAACCTCTCTAAGCATGGGGAATTCACGGTGGCTTCGACATGGGACACACTTCGAGGACGAAACCCGATCATCCATGGTTTGGGGGATGTTTGGAAGGTAGGCCTCACCAACTCAATAGCCATCTTTATCTGGAGGCTTCTCTCCAATCGGGTGCCGGTTGACACGAAACTTCAGTGGCGGGAGATTGAGCTAGCCTCTAAGTGCCAATGCTGCCCCCACAGACCGAACACTGAGTCACTCCAACACCTCTTCATCCAGGGATATGGAGCTCGCAGAGTATGGAGTGAGTTCGACGGCTGGTTCACAGGGCCGTTCCCCCGCATCCATATCAATGACACAATCCCTACGAGAATCGAAGTGTGGGCGCGAAGGTGCCAACAGCCGAACAAGAAACATCTTAGCCGAGCCACTCCATACCTCATCCTTTGGTTTATCTGGTCGGAGAGAAACAGGAGCCGCCACCAAGGCACACAGTTTAAACCACAAAACGTGGTATGGCAGGTCCACATGTTCATTCGAAATGCTATGTCTAATGGAAGCTTGAAGCCGAAACATTGGAAGGGAGTTAAACTTGGAATCAATATTCCCCAACAAGCGGCGGCAATCAGGGCGCTACCCCTAGCCATGGCAATCAAATGGAACCCCCCGGATCAGCCGTGGATAAAGCTCAACACGGATGGCTCCTACAATGAAGCGAACGGCAGAACAGGGGCTGGAGGGATTATTCGAGACCACTCGGGTAAGATGCTCGCCGCCGTCAGCACACCCCTTGAAGCCCACTCGGCTTTAGAAGCGGAGCTGTTGGCCATGATTCACGGGCTAAATATAGCCAAGGAATTCGGCCTACCAATCTGGATTGAGTCAGATGCAGAGCAAGCAATCAAATTGGTCAATGGGACAGGATGGGGCCCGGCACTAGCTCGGCAAGCGGTGGCGCAACTAACCATTCTCAAACGCCATCTCAATTTCCGAGCCACCTTCATACACAGGGAGGGGAACAAAGCGGCGGACTTCCTTGCGAAAATGGGGCTAGTCCAAGACAGTGGCCTACGAATGCACTACAACTCAGCACCGAGAGAATTGTTGGACTTGGTTAGATTGGACGAGATGGGAGTGTCGCACATCCGAAACCTAGACGGGGACGGGCATCAAAGTTGATCATGAGACGATGGGAGACACTAGTGACTAGCTTTTTGGTTAATTGTATTTTGGAAAGGAGTATGATGAGGTCCGAACCTTGTGGGATCGGACCGCATACTACTCTTGAATTTGTTACGGCACACCACTTTTGGGTGTGGCCACGCCTTGTAATTATCACTTTTGGAAATATAGGGATGAGGGACCCACGAACCCTCCACCGTAGAGGTGTTTGATAAAAAAAAAAAAAAAAAAAAAAAAAACATCCCGTCGACCAACAATCCACTTAGCCTCACGCCATAACAACCTTGCCGACCACCACCTTCACCGGCCGAGACAACCCCATAACTACCGCCCTCGATCCCAAGCCTTTCCCGAGCAACCCCATCGCCCTCCCGGCCATGCCGGACGACCCAACGAGCGAGCCACCCCCTCTTGAGGGAGAGCAAACCCCCTCGGACCAACAAATGAAGTTTTGCTCGAAGGAATCAAACTCCCCGAAGGAGCCGTCTAAGATAATGGCGTTGAAGGCTGCTAAAACAAAGATCAAGGCTCGAAAGAGCACTCCGGCCCCGACTACTAAAGGGGATGGTCGAAAGAGGTACGTACTCTCCCCACTTCCCGAGGACAAGCAACTAAGGAAGAGAATCGACTTTGGGGAGGAAGATTGCGCCCCGGTTGTGAGCCCTAAATGCAAAAACTTGATCTTTCCGGGGCTTGTAAGTCTCAACATGGCGGACGCATTGCAAGAGGGGGAGAATGTGCAAGGAGAAGTTGAAGAGGAGATAGAAATGGAAAGGCCACATGTGGTCCAAGGCGCAACTTCCGACCTGGTGCTTTTCTCCGGCCAAGATTCCGTCCAAGTCGCCGGAGAGGAGATGGCCGACCACGACATGGAGCCTTCTCAACCGAGCCATGACAAATCCATTGTACTTGGTGCTGCAAAAGTACAAGGAGCCTTGGGGGAGGAGATGGTCAACTTGCCCGATAAGGATATGGGAACAAAAATGCTTTTGGAAAGTAGGTTGGTCCCTTGCCAAAATGGAGAGTCACATGATGCACTAGCCGTTAGTGAGTTTTTGCAGCCTAACCCTACCAACCTTCTCCTTGTTGCCTCCTTGGATGCGGCGGACATGCTAGACACCTTGGCGGCGCAGCCACTTCTCAACGCCGGCACGGCGGAGTCCGGCCGGCCGGCGGCCGAGCCAAACCATGCACCTCAATTTGGTTTGAACTTCCCCTTGCTATCACCTTCAACCACTTTCAAGGCCTACCAAACGGAGTTCCCACCCTTGGAGAAAGGTCGAACTCTAAAGCTACGTGATTCCTTTGAGCGTGGCCGACCGAAAGGTGCCGAGATGGTGCCGAGTCCGTGCTCGAGTCAGCACGATCTCCCTTACACGCATGTCAAGCCGGGTGCGGGAGAAGGCCCCACGGTCTCGGCCAGCATGCCCGAGCCCCCGAAAATTGGGGCGAGCCCGTCATCATCTCCTAATTCCGGGGTAATGGCTGACCTCTTTAAGGTAACTCCATCAGCCGCAATGAATGGACCACAGTGTAGTAGAGAAGAGGGAGCCGGGGTCGGTTCGAACGGCAACTTGCCGGCCAATGGTGCCGAGATGGGCTCGGTAACCACAAATGCATGGCGCTCAATGGCGGACCTAATCAAGGGAGCCCCCGATCCGAATGGACCGCAAGTGTTCGTGGCCGACAAGATCCAAACCATTGGATTAGCATCAGTCTCAAATGGGATACCATCAATCTACTTCTCGGGGCTGGAAATCCGGATGCTTGCCGAAAACGTAGGGCACGCCATTGTAGGTAAATTCTCACACTCTATCCCGACAGCCGGACAAATTCAAAAGGCTCTTAATAACATGAAATTTCAATGTGGCTTTACTTGGAAATACATTAATGCCAAGCACATTCTTATTCAATGCGAGGACTTGGTGGATTACGCAAGGCTCCTTGGTGGCCCGAAGGGGACGCCGGTGTGGCTCATCGATCGGCATCCAATGAGGGTGTTCAAATGGTCTCCGGATTTTGACGCCTATTGTGAGTCCCCGATTGCAGCAATATGGTGTAACCTAATTGGCCTTCCGATCCACCTATTCGATCAATCAGCCCTCTTCGCCATTGGCAAGCTCCTAGGGACGCCAATACAAGTTGACCGAGCCACCGCGAACAAGACAAGGCTCTCCTTTGCGCGCATTTGCGTCGAGATTGATATCACGAAACCACCCCCCGAAGAAATCATACTTGATATTTGTGGAAGAGAGACGGCCCAACAAGTGCGGTGGGATAAAATTCCAGCCTATTGTCGGGAGTGTAAGCACGTCGGCCACTCGAGCAATGTTTGCTATGCTGTGGGAAAGACCGAGAGGCCACCGAAAAGAAACTACAACAATGCAGCCCCCCAAAAAGCAAATCAAGATGGAAACAGTCCCACGGAAAAGCAAGCCACGGAAAAGCAAGCCAATTTGGAGGCCAAGCAAAATGATAACAATGAGTGGAGACGGCAAAGGAGAAACAAAGGAAAGGGATCACCCCCGAAAGCTAGGCAGAGTGGGGAGGAGTCGGTCTGGGAGGGTCCAGACATTGTGGGCAACCTTCAAGAAGATGATGGGCTTGGGAAAGGTCAACTTAACACAAGGCCGGTCCAAGGTGAGGAAGCCGCTACTAAATACTCAATGGGGCCGACTCGAATAAAATCGAAAGATGAGGAATCAATGGGTGTGCTGTGGGAACATGGAGACACAAGCCGTCGGATGGCTTTGAGCTCCCGAGGTGGGTCAAGAGGGGGCTCGAGAGGGCGAGGGCGACATCCCTCATCAAACCATGGAAGGAGTGAAGATGAGTGGACGGGCAATGTCATGAGCACAAACAAGTACTACTCGCTCATGGCTAATGGGGAATTTGACGTCGAAGCATGTGGCGAGATGGATGAGGTGGAAATGGTTTACCAAACCTTTGGTGCACAACCTAAGGATGCCTCGCAACAAGTTGATGCCGACAATCACTAGATGGATGATGACCATCAGATTGTCATATTCCAAGGAGGGCCTTCAAACCTTCCGGGTACGACCCTACCTTGTTAATCATGTCTTACAACCTCATGTTTTGGAACGCTAGGGGAATCGCTAATGCGCCGACCCAAAACGTCCTTAAAAGACTAATCAAGTGTTATAATGTCATGTTTCTTGCAATAATGGAGCCACTCACTAATCCCGACCCGGATCGGTATTCCAAGGTGCTGGGACTAAATTTCAAAGGATCAAATACGTCTGGGAAGATATGGGTATTCGCCGAGGAGGGTGCCAACTTCATCATTGAGGAGGACTCGGACCAAGTCCTACACGAAAGGCTTACTTCGCACCGCATGGAGAATCATATCTCCATTTCGGCCATCTACGCTAAATGTAGTAGGTTGGAGCGACACCCTCTGTGGGATAAAATGAGGGAGATATCATTCAGGACGGAAGGAACCCCGTGGCTGATTGGAGGGGATTTTAATACGATCCTTGCACACGAAGACAGGGTTGGTAGTGAAACCAACCGGCAAGCAGAGATGATTGATTTTGCCGAAGCAATTGAAGATTGCCGGCTTTTGGACCCGGGATTCGATGGTGCGGAGTTCACTTGGGCTAAAAATGGCTTGTTTGAGAGGTTGGACAGGCTGCTTGTTAATGAGGCATGGTCTAATGCGTTTGAGGCAACAAGGGTGACTAATCTCCCAAGGGTTTCCTCGGATCATGGTCCGATTCTTGCAAGGTGTAAGATGCCGAGGCTTCCCTCCTGGGGCAGCGCCTTTCGTTTCCAAAACATGTGGGTCCGGCATGAAGGCTTCCTGCAGCTTGTGCAGAATATTTGGGCTCAACCAACAGAGGCGAGTGGGCTATTGAATCTCCAAACTAAGCTTGCTAGAAGCAAAAAGGCCCTCAAGGCGTGGAACAAGGAGGTTTTTGGCAACATTAACGCCAATCTCAAAGGAATGGAGGAAAGAATCGCGCAGGCTCAAGCCGACTTTGAGGCTGATCCAACGCCACACAATAGATCCGAGATCAACAAAAGCATTGCCGAGTACATCCTTCTTCTCCGGATGGAGGAGGACTTCTGGAGGCAAAAGGCGGCTCTAAGGTGGCTAGCAGATGGAGATAAGAATACCAGATTCTACCAAAGCTGGGTGAAGCAGAAGAGAGTTAGACTCCGAATTCACTCTATCAATGTGAATGGCCGGGAGATTGCAGATGAAACTGAGATACGGCACTCGGCGGTCGAATTCTTTCGGAGCCTTCTCGCCCCGGACACCCCGGGCCTTGAGGACCCGGACCTTGATCTTATTCAACAACTCCCCCCCTCAACGGATCTTGAGGAGCTACACTACCCACCGAACTCCGAGGAGGTGAAGAAAGCGGTTTTTGACATCTCCGGGGACAGTGCTCCAGGTCCGGATGGCTTCTCGGCCAACTTCTACCAAACATGTTGGGGGATTCTTGGAACGGATGTGGTGGAAGCCATAAAACAGGTCTTTCTCGGGGCCTACCTCCCTCGGAGCGTTACGGCCACAAACATTGTCCTTATCCCGAAGAAGGCCTCGCCCGAGACATGGGCCGATTATCGCCCCATAAGCCTTTGCAACGTCCTCAACAAGATTATTACAAAAGTTCTAACCGCACGCCTTGCGCCTTTTTTGCCACAGGTTATCTCCCCGAACCAGAGTGGATTCGTCAAAGGGCGGCTCCTACATGACAACGCCCTCCTCGCCCAAGAGATGTTCCACGAATTAGCAAGGTGCTCCCCTGCACCGAATGTGGCCATTAAAATCGACATGGCCAAGGCGTATGATAGAGTGCAATGGAGCTTCTTGATCAAGGTGCTTCGGCGCATGGGTTTCTCGGATGCGTGGATCGGCCTGATTGAAAGGTGCATTGGTTCTTGTTGGTTCTCGGTCCTTATTAACGGTGTCCCAACTGGATTCTTCAAATCTACTCGGGGGCTCAGACAAGGAGACCCCATCTCCCCGGCGTTGTTTGTGATTGCCGTAGAGTATCTCTCCAGGGCTCGACAAGCTCATCCTTGGTAAAAAAGAGATGATCTTCAAAGCGGCCAGGAGGTGCATGGAAATCAGCCACTTAGCATATGCCGATGACATTATTATCTTCACTCAAGCAGCTGCAACCCCATTGCGTCGGCTTAGAGAGTGCCTTGACGGGTATGAGAGAGTCTCCGGGCAGCAGATCAATCTTGCAAAAAGCAATTTCTATATTGCTGAAGCGCACGAGCATTGGGCGCATGAAATCCAAAACGAAGGAGGCTTTGCTCGGGGATCCTTCCCATTCCTCTATTTGGGGGTCCCTATATACCGTGGAGTCAAGAAAACCGAAATGTTCATGTTCATTCGAGAGAAGATCGCTAGAAGGATCTCCGGATGGGCGCATCGTCATCTATCTTTTGGAGGAAGGCTAACTCTCATTAAGAGCACTCTTGAGGCAGTTCCTATCCACATCTTCCAAGCCATTGAGCCCACGGCCGGAACCCTTAAGCTACTCGATCAGCAATTGGCTCGCTTCTTTTGGGGCTCGACGACTGAGAAAATGTGCCTCCCCACCAAGGAGGGAGGGCTCGGGATCCGAAAGTTCACAGAAGTTCTAAGAGCATTCAACATTAAACTCTGGTGGCGGTTCAGAGAACAGAACTCTTTATGGGCCCGGTACATGATAAGAAAGTATTGCGCCAATTCCTCGCCACTTTCGCCAAGGATCAAGGGAAGGAATAGCCCGACGTGGAGGAGGCTGGCCAAAGCTTGGGCCCACGCTCACCCGCACATTCGTTGGATTGTTGGTCAAGGTAAGATCTACTTCTGGGATGATATATGGCTTGGCAACGTCCCTCTTAGGGGGCTATGTTTCGACGAGAGGGGCAGCCCTACAACGATTGTCTCGGATTTTATCACGGATGGTGAGTGGGACGCTCCAAAACTCCAAGTTCTCCACGACCAGGCGGGCCTTCCCCAACAGATCATTGATCAAATTTGCAAAACCCCGATACTCCCCGGGGAGCCGGACATCCCACGATGGACGCTCACGAGGCGAGGAGATTTCTCGCTAGCCTCGACTTGGGAGACGGTCCGGTCGCCTCAACCCATCATCCAAGGGCTCGAGGAGATTTGGACGGCTGGCCTCACAACTACCATCGCTATCTTCAATTGGAGGCTCATATCTAACCGCATCCCTGTTGACGCAAAGCTGCAATGGCGCAAGATTGAACTCGCATCCAAATGCCAGTGCTGCCCGCACAGGCCTAGTACCGAGTCTCTCCAACATCTCTTCATTCAAGGAGTAGGTGCAACAAGAGTGTGGAGGGAATTCGACGGGTGGTTCGAAGGCTCGGCCCCCACTCTCGTGGTCAATGACACGATCCCAACAAGAATTGAGGTATGGGCGAGAAGAGTGCAGCAGCCGGGAAGGAAGCACCTCAGCCGAGCCATGCCTTACCTTATCTTCTGGTTCCTCTGGGCAGAGAGAAATAGAAGCCGCCATCATGATGTTCAATTCAAACCGAGCAATGTGATTTGGCAAATCCTCACTTTCGTCCGAAACAGCATGGCCAATGGGAGGCTTAAGCCAAAGCATTGGAGAGGGGTTAGGCTCGGAGTCAGTATCCCAAGCCATGCCGAACCTCAACGGCTACCGCGACTCGCTATGATGGTTAAGTGGGAACCACCGGATCAGACCTGGATCAAACTTAATACGGACGGGTCCTTTAACGAAGCAACAGGAAAAGCTGGGGGAGGCGGCCTCATTCGAGACCATTTGGGTAAGGCGCTCGTCGCCTACGCGCTCCCTCTCGAAGCACATTCACCACTCGAAGCCGAACTACTCGCCATGCACCACGGCTTGATGCTGGCCTCGGAGCTTGAGAAACCAATTTGGCTCGAATCGGACGCCGAGCAAGCACTCAATCTCATTAAAGGGCCAAGTTGGGGGCCTGCTCACACTCGCCAAGCCATGGCCCACATGACCTTACACAAGCGTCAACTCACGCTCCGAACTACCTTTATCCACCGTGAAGGCAATAAGGCGGCTGACTTACTTGCGAAGATTGGTGTCGACTTGAGTCACAGTCGAGTCTTGGAGGCACAAGACTTACCGAGAGCCGTCCAAGATGTCATTCGAATGGAACAAATGGGGATTCCGAACTTCCGGGTCCGTGCCGAGGAAGATGCTTAGGAGGACACCGTAGAGTAGGTGGGTGTCGAGCCACTTGTGACACGACCCCTACTTACTCTTGTGGTGATTTGGCCTTTTGATTGTCCTTGTTTTGGTTGTAATAGTTAGTTGTAATAGCCGCTTGTAACCCTAAGCCTCGAGCTAGGCTAATTGTAACCGAGAAACATTTTGCTATATAGGGATGAGGGACCCACGAACCCTCCACCGTTAAGGTGTTTGACAAAAAAAAAAAAAAAAAAAAAAGGACTTTTGTGATGATCTTGTTTGAAACATTGCAAAGACTAATTGGTCGATAGTCCGACCAAGATGTCGGGTTATCCTTCTTTGGTAATAGAACAATCATTGTCGCGGTGATGCTCCGTGGGAGAAAAGCCCCGTTAAAAAATTTTATTACCGCTTCCCCCACATCCCGACCAATGACATCCCAACAACTATGATAGAAGGACGCGGTGAATCCGTCAGGGCCCGGTGTGCTATCAGCCGAAATGCTCCATACTGCCCGTTTGATCTCCTCTTCATTGGGGGAAGTAGCGAGGCTCTCCAAGTCCGAGGCCTGTGGGTGTCGCCGAATTAAGTTCAAATCTGGATCGGCCAGAGGGAGAGCCGATGGTGCAAGTAACTCTTGAAAGAAGTTAGACGCCGAGTCCTTGATCTCTCTTTCGTCAGTAATGGTTCGGTCTCCCGCTAGTATGCCATGGATTCGAAGACGGGCTCTCTTTTGTTTGACCCAACTTTGATAGAACTTCGTATTTCTGTCCCCCTCCTTGATCCACCGTACCGCTGCCCTCTGTCTCCAAAAATCCTCCTCCATTTTTAGTAAGAGGATGTAGTCTGCAATAGCCTTATTTGCTCGGCATCTATTGGTCGGGGACGCATCAGCTTCGAAGGCTTGCTGGGCCTCTACGATAGCTGCCTCGGCCTCTTTAAGGTTGGATTGGAGGTTTCCAAAAGTTGCTCTATTCCACTCTTTCAGGACTTTCTTAAGCCTTGCGACCTTGATTTGCAAATTAAGTAGTCCTCCGGCCTCGGTGGGTTGGCTCCAACTGGATTCCACGACTCCTCGAAACCCCTCGTGTCTCAACCACATGTTCTGGAATCGGAAGTTCCTACCTTGCTCCCCTGTCACCTCTGTTTTGCATCGAACCAGGATAGGACCATGATCCGAGGCGACGCGAGGCAGGTTCGTGATTCTTGTTGCCTCGAAAACGCTCGTCCACTGCTCATTTATAAAAACTCTGTCTAGCCTCTCAAATAGGTTGTTCTTTGCCCAAGTGAAAGGTGCACCGTCAAAGCCCACATTGACCAGTCTACAATCTTCGATTGCTTCCGCGAAGTCCAACATCTCCGCTTGCCTATTAGACTCGCTCCCGGACCTATCTCGTGGGTTAAGAATGGTGTTGAAGTCCCCTCCAATAATCCACGGCCGACTCTCCAAGTTGTCCGCAAGATCCCGCAATTTGTCCCAAAGTGGATATCTTTCCGCGCGAGTACACTTAGCATAGATAGCCGTGACTGCCACAGGTTGGCTGCATGCCTCCAAGCGAAGAATACCGTGGAGAGCTTGCTCGGAGTCATCAATAACATCAAAGTGAACTCCCTCTCTAGTAAAGATCCAAATTTTCCCCGACGTGTTAGCGCCTTTGAAGTTGAGTCCGAAAAGCTTTGAATACAACTCCGGGTTTGGCGCGGTGAGAGGTTCCATTATTGCCATGAAGGAAATATTGTGAACAGCAATTAGTCTTTTGATAACGTTGCGGGACGAGGTTTTCACAACTCCCCGCACGTTCCAAAACAAAAGGTTACAAGACATAATTAATTGGATGATGACTTACCCGAGCGGGATGAAGACTGCCATGTTACATCCATCTTCCGATCATTTTTGAATTCTCACCGAGGCAAGAGGTTACATCCTCCCCCATGTTCGGGATTGATTGCACCACAATTTCCATTCCAATCACCTCATTTTCCTCGGGGTGATCCGTTTCATAGGCTTCTTTCTCCATGAGTGCATGGTATTGATAAATGCTCATGAAGTTTCCTAGGTCCCCCTCGGATGCCATCGATCCATCCTCCTCTTGACCCCTAGCCGGGGTGCCTCGTTTGATTGGAGAGGAAGGTCCGCTTGAGGCCTTGCGTACGGAGCGTCCACGAGGTTGCCAACACCTATTCCCCTCATTACTCGATCCACCGGCCCCATTATGAGGACCTCTCTCCCCCCATTGTCTCGGCTCAAGAACATCCGGAATGCATGTGTCCGAGTAAGATGGGACCTCTTGAACTACCGAAACCAGGGCCGTGGGAATGGGCTGAATACTTGCCTCCTCCTTTTCCGGACGATGCCATTCCGTGATTACCTTGTTTCCATTATGGTGAGGCGATTTTCCAGCCGTATTGTGATTTGTCTCCGAGTTCCTCCTCGCCATCGGGATGTTGTAGTTCCGCTTTGGAGGCTTCTCCTTCTTACCCGAGGCATAACATGTTGCGGCCGAATGGCCCACGTGCCGACACTCCGAACAAAACGCAGGTATCTTGTCCCATTTTATGTTTTGGATGGACACCCTACCGCACATATCCAGGATAATTTCCTCCGGAACCGGTTTGGTGATGTCTATCTCCACGCAAATTCTCGCGAACGATAACCTCGACTTATTAGCTGTTGCACAATCAATTTGGATCGGGTTTCCTAGGAGTTTTCCAATCGCAAACAAGGCCGAATGATCATAGAGATGGATAGGAAGGCCGATAAGGTTACACCATATCGCTGTTATCGGTGACTCACAATAAACGTCGAAGTCCGGAGTCCACTTAAAGACTCGCATTGGGTGTCTATCCACGTACCACACCGGGGTATCCTTCGGACCATTAAGCAACCTCGCATAGTCATTAAGATCATCTAGTTGTATTAGCACATGCTTTGCGTTAATATATTTCCAATTCCAACCTCTAACAAACTTCATATTGTCTAAGGCTTTATGTATTTGGCTTGAAGCCGGAATGGAATGTGAAAACTAACCTACAATAGCAAATCCCAACGTGTCGGCCAATTGTTGTGTCTCACTTCCGGAAAAATAGATCATCGGGACGCCATTGCTCGACGAAGCGAACCCCATGTTTTTTATTTTCTCCGGCTCAAATATGTGATGGCCTTTCGAGTCCGGTTGGTTGCGAAGGATATCCGCCATCGTCGGTTGTGGTTGCAGCCATCGGTCCTTACTCGGATTGAGATGTGAGCCTTTTCCAGTCGGATGAGGCTCCCCCCGAGGCACCTTTTCCACCGGGTTCGGGACCCCGTGCTAAACCCCACCGACCGAGCTTTGCCAGTAGTTTGGCCTTCCCTTCCATGGTGACGCCTCCCCTGTTTCAAACGAGCTACATAGTTTTTTGGTTCGGCCCTTTTCGAGAGGAGGGAAGTGCTCGAGATACTCCTGGTTCGGGCCAAGGTTCCTAGCCTGCTCCGCGGTTAGTTCAGCGTTATGAGACTCGACTCCAATAATTGCTTGAGGCCCACCCGAACCATGCCCGTTGCCGGCGTCAACTTGTTGGAGGGGTTGTTATGAAATCCGGTCCAAGGCCTCGGCGGAATCGAGATTAGCTAGTTGCAAAAGGGATTGTTTTGGCTGCACATGTGACTCTTCCATGCAGCAATCACATGAGTCAAGGTTTGGGAATGAGACCAATTGCCTTTCACCAATGAAACTTGTCTTTATTGCCATATCCGGAAAGTTGACCATAGTACGTTTTGTTTGTCTTGTTTCCACTCCAACCAAGCAAGCTAGCTCCCTAGAGTGTACCATCTTGTCAGCCACCATAGCAACGGTTATATCGTCGCCGGCTGAGGGCTGCGCCGCCGCCGGAGCCAATGTGGAGTCGGAATTCAAAGATTCCAGCCGTTCGGGTAGTTCCAACGCTCGGGATTCTGTTTTACTTACCTCGAGAGGGCCTTCCTCACCACCAATTCCGTCCTTTGGGAGTTCGGAGAAGACAACACTCTCTATCCAAGTCGGTATCACTTCTTCCGGTACCTTCTCCTTTGACCGACCATGGCTACCTTCTCTTCCTTGTCTTTCCGCGCTTCCCGCCGCCATGTCAAGCTCCTCAATAAGGTTTTTCTTGAAGCCGCTAGTACGGATCTCCTCCCCGGCATCGTCCTCGGCAAAAGCTTTCTTGAATTCCGGTTTTGTCATCGGGGAGGGGGACGCATTGTATCTTTTCCTCCCGTTACCTTTCGTTGTCGGCCTCGGAGTGGACTTCCTCATTTTCAGCCGGTCTCCTACACTTCAACGGGCCTCCTTTTTGCTCGCCTTCGTACTTGTAATGGTATCGCCGGTGGATTGGAACAAGGCCCTCGTTGCATCACTCTCATCGGCAGCCGAATCATCCATGGTCGACGCCCAGCTCCCTGCGAAAGGCAGGGTGGTTCCGGTCGTCAAATCCGACGGGGAGACCGCCACCGACCGTTGGTGCAAGCGTTCAAGAGAGGCTAAGGGATGAGAGAGGGGAGAGCTTCTCTCACTACAACAACAGGTTGCGCCTTCTCTTTCTCATTCTTTGCCATTTGAGCTAAGGAGCTCAACATCTCCCCAATAAGAGCTTGCTTAACATACGGCGACCCCCTCCCTTAACCATGGGGTTTGCCGACGAGTCCATCAGCCATTTCTTACACCATCTTCTTCTTAGCCCGACTCACCTCCGAACCAGATTCAAGACCGGCTCGTTTGAGGGCTTGTCAAGCTTTCTCCGGGTGGGGCGTGCCAACCCTTTTGGTTTTAGGGCATGCAATCGAACGAAACTTCCACTCCGGCGAGGAAAGGGGCTGCATCGTGTGTATCAAGGCCGCAGGCTCCCCCTCCGGCAGCTCACCACCGGACTTCACCATGTGTCGGATGCAACAATCACATTTCACCTCCCTCAAAGGGGAGGGAGGGAGAGAGGGCGAATTCTAGAGAGAAGGGAGAGCTTCTCTCACTTCTATCCTCGTCGCCTTTTTCCCAATGCGGGTACCTTTCTGCCCTTGTACATTTCGCATAAACTGCAGAGATAACAATGTGACTAGCCAATCGAGGGGACGAGTAAGTACCATGGAGGATATGTTCCGTGTCGTCCTCGATCTCAAAATTGTCCCCTTCCTCCACAAAAATCAAATCTTCCCGTTCGTGTTCGAGCCTTTAAAGGTCATCCCCAATGCCTTTGAGTATCTCCCCGGATTCGAGGTTATAAGCGGCTCCAAAACAGTAAGAAAGTTGATATTATTAGATTTAATTAATCTCTTTAAGACGTTTTGGGTTGGTGCATTAACTATCCCCCTAAGGTTCCAAAACATTAGATTGAGAGACATAATTAACAAGGCGAGTTCATACCCGGCGGGCTTGAGGGACCCCCTTGAAATTCGATGAGTTGCCTATCATTCCCTTTTTGGTTTGGAACAAATGTCGTGCCCCCTCCAAGGTCTACTACGTCGATCATGTTTGAAGGGTTATCACCAATGGCTCCCGAATTGGCTTGCATGTCCATGTCCATACCAAAGTCCCCCCCATGTTCCTCTCCATCAAAATCTTCGTTGTTCATTTGGGAGTAGTATTGATTGGTACTTAGTATGTTCCTCGGCGTCCGGCCCCCTTGCCCACCCCCCACCCCTTGCCGAGGGTTGTCTTGCCGAGCCTTGCATGCCACCTCGTCGAGAGGTGAACGATCCTCGGTGCTCGTTCATGGAGTCCTTCGATGCACCTATGTCTCCAACCACTTGGGAGAAGGGGGTAAAGGCCGAGCCAGAGTGGTGAGAGTAGCCCTTACTGCTTTGTCGATCTCCTCGCTTGGCTTGATTGACCGGTTCTCCTCTAAATTCTTCCTGTAGTTCGCCCATAATATCCGGACCAGACCATACCCGATTTTCCACATCTTTTTCCACGGGGATGATTTTTGTTTGAACGGCCGAGCCTTTATTCCTCCCTTGTTGTTTCCACACGTTTTTGTTCGGTAATTTTTTTTTTCTTAAACACCTTCACGGTGGAGGGTTCATGGGTCCCTCATCCCTATATATCATTGAACGGCAATTTACAAAGACATGTCTAAAAGTGACATGTCGGGGACTTAAGGAGTAGAACAGTGTCCCACCCCAAAATGAGACGGACACCAATCTATTCCTTGTACAAGAAGGCTACAATCCAAAACCAAACAACTATGAAGACTACATCACGTCCGGCCCATTGTCTTCCTCTCAACGACTGTTTCGGTCTTCATGTGGAGGCTTATTTGGGATTCAATTCCCGGGTGCCCGGGACAGCATTGGCATTTTGAGGCCAAAGAAATATTCCTCCATTGGAGCTTTGTATCCACTGGAATTCTGTTTGAAATAAGCCTCCACATGAAGACCGAAATAGTCGTTGAGAGGCTACCATGCCAAATATCGCCAAGTGCCGGGATATAAGGCCGACGTGCCCGGTTTGAGTCCCAGGCCGAAGCGAGAGAGAAGTTTCCGCATCGTATCAAGGTCCATCTCGGAACATCGGGGCTGTCGGGAAGGATAGGGGTATTCATGATTTCCTCGGCCACAGATGGTGGCATGCCCGTTTGATTACGAGTGGTACAAACCTTAGCCCCATCCCATTGTCCGTTCCTCTAGAAGTCCGCAACCCTTGTAGTGGGGTCACCCCTTGTACCAATACATAGATCTCTAATTCGTTTATCCCCGAGCCAAGTATCGTCCCAAAACATGACCCTTCCATCTCCAATAATCCAACGGATGTTAGCCTGGGTGAGGGGCCAAGCAGCAACGAGCCTTCGCCAAGTCAGGCTGCTCCTACCCGAAGGCAACTGGGCCAAAGGTGATTTCGAGGTACAATATTTGTTGTACATGTGTGAGGCCCATAGGGAGGATTGCTCTCTAAATCGCCACCACAATTTGACACTAAAGGCTTTCAACACATCCTCGAACCTTCTTAGACCGAGACCTCCTTCCGAGGTAGGTAAGCAAACCTGGTCCCATGCGATCCAGTGGGTTCGTCTTTTACCCTCCACGGAGCTCCAGAAGAATCTTGCAAATTGCTGTTCCATGAGCTGTAGGGCCCCTTTTGTCGGTTCGATCGCTTGGAACACGTGTATTGGAATGGCCTCAAGGGTACTTTTAATCAACGTCAGCCTACCCCCGAAGGACAAATGTCTATGTGCCCACCTGAGATTCTTCTGGAAATTTTCTCTCGAAGGAAGAGGAACATGTAGGTCCGTTTGGCACCCTTGTAAATAGGGACTCCGAGATAAAGGAAGGGGAATGTACCTCAAGTGAAGCCACCCTCTGTTTCCACCGTGCCAGCCCAATCACCATTATTCTCCGTAATGTAAAAATTACTCTTCAAGAGGTTAATCTTCTGCCCTGAGACCGCCGTATACTCATCCAAGCAAGATCTGACCCGTCGAATAGGTTCTATCGCCGCTTGCGTAAATATAACTATATCATCAGCATAAGCCAAGTGACTAACCTCAGAACACGCGCATGTAGACTTGAAGGTTATCTCTTTCTTTCCCAATATCAGCTCGTCCAAATATCGCGAGAGGTACTCTGCTGCGATGATGAAAAGTGATGGGGAGATGGGGTCCCCTTGGCGCAGACCACGGGTGGACTTGAAAAAACCAGCTGGGGCTCCATTGACCAACACCGAGAACCAACAATACCCAATGCATGTTTTGATGAGATTCAAATACGTTTCCGGGAAGCCCATACGGCGCATGACTTTGATCAAGAATGGCCATTGAACCCGGTCATAGGCCTTTGCCATATCAATCTTGATCGGGACGTTTGATGCGGGCTTCCTTCTATATAATTCGTGAAACAATTCTTGAGCAAGGAGGACGTCATTTAGAAGCCTTCCCTTAATGAAGCCACTTTGATTCGGGGAGACCACCTTGGGGAGGACGGGGGCCAGCCTAGAAGCGAGGATTTTTGTGATAATCTTGTT
This sequence comes from Salvia splendens, assembly GCF_004379255.2. Classification (NCBI taxonomy): domain Eukaryota; kingdom Viridiplantae; phylum Streptophyta; class Magnoliopsida; order Lamiales; family Lamiaceae; genus Salvia; species Salvia splendens. Next base: position 10,353,585 of record NC_056050.1, on the reverse strand, counting down.
TGAAACGTTGCAAAGGCTAATCCGACCATGAAGCCGGATTATCCTTTTTCGGTAAGAGCACAATCATCGTCGCGGTAATACTTCGTGGGAGGAACGCCCCGTTGAAAAACTGTACTACCGCCTCCCCCACATCCCGGCCAATGATGTCCCAGCAACTATGGTAGAAGGACGCCGTAAACCCGTCGGGACCCGGTGTACTATCTGCTGAAATACTCCAAACTACTCGCTTAATCTCCTCCTCGTTGGGCGGTGTGGCAAGGTTCTCCATGTCCGAGATATGTGGGTGTTGTCGGATCAGATTTAGGTCCGGTTCAGCCAGGGGAGAAGCTGGAGGGGCGAGTAAATCCTGGAAGAAATTTGCAGCCGAATCCTTAATCTCTCTCTCCTTTGTGACGATTCGGTCTCCCGAGAGTATTTCGTGGATTCGGAGTCGGGCTCTCTTTTGTTTTACCCAACTCTGATAGAACTTCGTATTTTTGTCTCCCTCTTTAATCCACCGGACCGCTGCTCTCTGTCTCCAAAGATCCTCCTCCATTTTCAATAGGAGGATGTAATCTGCAATAACTTTATTAACGTGGCACCTGTTGGTCGGAGGGGGTCAGCTTCAAAATCCTCCTGAGCCATGGCAATACTCGACTCGGCCTCTTTAATGTTAGAGTGGAGGTTTCCGAAGACTACACTATTCCATTCTTTAAGAACTTTTTTAAGCCTTGACAGCTTAGTTTGCAAGTTGAGGAGTCCTCCGGCCTCGGTGGATTGGTTCCAACTCCACTCCACGACGCCTCTAAACCCCTCGTGTCTCAGCCACATGTTCTGGAATCGGAAGTTTCTTCCTTGCACCCGTGGACCCTCTGTTTAGCACCGCACAAGGACGGGGCCATGGTCCGAAGAGACCAGGGGCAGGTTTGTAATCCTTGCCGCTTCAAACACGCTGGTCTAATGTTTGTTTTTGAAGACTATGTCGAGCCTTTCAAATAGGTTGTTCTTAGCCCAGGTGAAAGGCGCACCATCAAAGCCCACATCCACCAATCTGCAATCCTCGATTACCTCCGCAAAATCCAACATCTCCGTTTGTCTATTTGACTCACTCCCGGACCTATCTCTCGGATTAAGAATGGTGTTGAAATCCCCTCCAATAATCCACGGCAGGCTCTCCAAGTTGTCCGCAAGATCCCGCAACTTATCCCAAAGAGGATATCTTTCCGCAACAGTGCATTTAGCATAGATAGCCGTCACAGCCACGGATTGACTTAAAGATTCCGAACTTAGGATACCGTGGAGAGCTTGCTAGGAGTCATCAATGATTTCAAAATTTTTTTTTTTTTTTTTTTATCCAAACACCTTCATGGTGGAGGGTTCGTGGGTCCCTCATCCCTATATTTCAAAAAGTGACGATTACAATACGTGGCCACACCCAAAAGTGGTGTGTCCTCACAAACTTAGGAGTAGTATGCGGTCCCAAGCCATAAACTCGGACCTCATCCTACACCATTACAAAACACAAAATACAAAGAATCAGGAAAACAACGGTGGTACCCTCCCAACCTCCAAAACACTATACTATTCTTCATCATTATGATGGACCCGAATGTTCGGGACTCCAAGTGCATCCATCCTAGTAATTGCAGCGAGGTGTCTCGGCATCGTGTGGGCATTCATACGGCAATAGTCGAGACTGTCAATTCCCATCTTTGCAAGTAAGTCTCCGGCCCTATTCCCTTCCCGGGGGGTGAAGGTGATACGCACACCTCGTTGTCGCTTGAGGAGGGAGATCCGCGCCACCACCCGGCTCGTGTGTGCCGGCCCCCATCGCATGCTATTAAGGAGCTGGACCACTTGTTGTGCATCCGACTCCATCCAGATAGGCCGGTTGAATTCCAGGGCAAGTTCTAACCCGAGTTGGATGGCAAGGAGCTCCGCCTCAAGGGCGGAGTGGGCCTCAAGTGGAGATGCAAAGGCTGAAAGCACTTTGCCCGTGTGATCTCGGATGATACCACCTCCCCCGGCCTTATCCGACTCTTCCAAGTATGCACCATCGGTGTTGAGCTTGATCCAGGGGTCCTCCGGCGGTTGCCACTTGATTGCTACTGCGAGCGGCCTAGGGCTCCGAATTTCATCATGCCTCGGGACATTGATTTTAAGACGTACCCCTTTCCAATGCTTCTTCTTGTATATCCCGTTCGTCATACTATTCCGGATGTAGATTTGAACTTGCCAAATGACATTGAAAGGCCTAAATTGTACGGACTGGTGCTGGCTTCTATTCCGTTCTGCCCAAATGAACCATAAAATGAGATACGGCATGGCCCTGCTTAGGTGTTTTTTGCCCGGTTGCCGAACTCTTCTCGTCCAGACCACAAGTCGTTCCGGTATGGTGTCATTGATCCGGAGGGGTGGTGACGGACCCTCGAACCATGTGTCAAATTCCCTCCATATCCCGTGAGCCCCGTCCCCTTGAATGAAGAGGTGTTGGAGGGATTCAATCCCTGGTCGATGTGGGCAGCAATGGCATTTGGAGGCCAATTCCATTCGTCTCCATTGCAGCTTTGTGTCCACCGGAATGCGGTTGGAAAGAAGTCGCCATAAAAATATGGCCATAGAGGACCTGAGGCCCGCTCTCCAAATGTCGTCGAGGCCTTGCACAATCGGCATTTGACTTCGTAAAGTCTCCCATGTAGTAGCAAGTGAGAACTCTCCATTGGTTGATAATCTCCATCTTGGTACATCCGGCCCATCCGAGATGACGGGTGTGTCGAGGATCTTTTGTACGATATGTTGTGCTAGGCCAGCTTGCGCTTGGAGATTCCGCAATTTAGGCTCATCCCATGCACCATCCTTAATGTAGTCCGCCACCCGAGCGAGAGGCCCTCCTCTATCATCAAGGCTAAGTTCTCTCAAAGGCGTCTCTCCAAGCCATAAGTCATCCCAAAATAGCATCTTCCCTTCAGAATCCTCTTCCACGTAGGGCTCTTCCCCTCCCCAATGGTCTAGCTGTTAGCGGGGAGACCTTTTGACAATATTTAGCCATTAAGTACGTAGCCCACAAGGAATTTTGTTCCCTAAACCGCCACCATAACTTGATGTTAAAGGCTCTTAAGACTTCCTTGATCTTCCGGATGCCCAATCCCCCCTCGGCCGTTGGTAGACAAGCCTGTTCCCAGCTTATCCAGTGCGTCCTCTTCTTCTCATTAGTTGACCCCCAAAAGAAACGGGCCATTTGCTGATCCAATTGCTTGAGGGCACCGCCTGTAGGCTCGATAGCTTGGAAGATATGAAGTGGTATCGCTTCGAGTGTGCTTTTAATCAAAGTAAGTCTCCCCCCAAAGGAGAGGTGTCGGTGGGCCCACCCAGAGATCCTAGCCGCGATTTTCTCACGGAGGAACAAGAACATGCTCGAGCGCTTCACACCTCGGTAAATAGGGACTCCAAGGTAAAGGAACGGGAACGTACCTCGAGAGAATCCTCCTTCCCTTTGTATTGTGTTTGTCCACCCTTCATGAACCTCGGCAATGAAAAAATTGCTTTTCCCAAGGTTGACTTGTTGGCCGGACGCCTCGGCATAATGATCAAGGCATGCTCGTAGCCTCCGGAGAGGGTTCGCCGCCGCTTGCGTGAAGATGATGATGTCATCTGCATAGGCGAGGTGGCTGATCTCAATACTTCCCCGGGTTGCTTTGAACGTCATTTCTTTGTTGCCGAGGATGAGTTTATCAAGAAGTCTCGAGAGGTAATCCGCGGCCAGGACGAATAGGGCGGGAGAGATGGGGTCCCCTTGCCTAAGGCCACGGGTAGATTTGAAAAAACCGGCCGGCGCCCCATTGACAAGGATTGAGAACCAACAAGACCCAATGCATCTCTTGATGAGGTCCACCCACGGCTCGGGGAATCCCATGTGTTTAAGGACTTTTAGGAGAAACGGCCATTGAACTCGATCATAGGCCTTGGCCATATCTATCTTGATTGCAACATTAGGGGCCGGTGTGCTTCGTTGTAGCTCATGGAACATCTCCTGAGCAAGTAGTACGTTATCATTGAGGAGTCTCCCTTTGACAAAACCACTTTGGTTGGAAGCTACCACGCGTGGGAGTAAAGGGGTCAGTCGCTTGGAGAGTATCTTAGTAATCACCTTATTGATCACATTACACAAACTAATGGGCCTGTAGTCTCCCCATGACTCTGGAATGGGCTTCTTCGGGATGAGTACAATGCTTGTGGCCGTGAAGCTTCGGGGAAGAAAGGCCCCACCGAAAAATTGTCTAACCGCATCCACCACATCCGATCCCACAATGCTCCAGCAGGCTTGGAAAAAGAGAGCCGAATAGCCATCCGGTCCAGGAGCACTATTGGCCGAGATGTCGAAGACCGCTCTTTTCACTTCATCCGCATCTGGAGGTTCGGGGAGGGCCGCCAAAGACTCCGAAGGGGGAAGTCGGTGTAGGAGGCTTAGGTCCGGTTCCGTAAGTACCGGATTGCATGGAGCAAGAAGGTTTTGATAAAACTCAACCGCCGATGCTTGGATGGCCGAGTCTTCCGTGAGTTCACACCCATTCACGTTGATCTTGTGTATCCGTAGCCGAACCCTCTTCTGCTTCACCCAGCTTTGATAGAACCTGGTGTTTTTATCCCCATCTTCCAGCCACCGTAGTGCCGCCTTCTGACGCCAGAAGTCCTCCTCCATCTTAAGAAGGAGGATGTACTCCGCAATTTTGTTTGTTGACCTCCGTTCTATTCCGGGCCGAGGGATCATCTTCGAACTCCGCTTGGGCTATCGCAATGCTTTCTTCACAGGACTTGAGGTTGGCGTGAATGTTCCCAAATACCTCTCTATTCCACCGTTTTAATGTTCTCTTAATCCTTGCTAGCTTGAGCTTCAAGTTGAGGAGCCCCGCCGCCTCCGTGGGGGTCCCCCAATCTTCCCTCACCAATTCATTAAATCCTTCATGCCGTACCCACATGTTTTCGAACCGAAAGGCTTTACCTCCTCCGGGGGTATTAGGCATCTTGCATCGGACAAGGAGAGGGCCATGATCCGATGCAATACGGGGGAGGTTTGTGACTCGTATTGCCTCGAACCGTTGAGACGCCACCTCATTAATCAGCACCCTGTCTAGCCTTTCCATAAGGCCATTCTTAGCCCAAGTAAAGTCTGATCCATCATACCCTGGATCCAAGAGACCACAGTCTTCAATAGCCTCTGCAAAGTCCACCATTTCAGCCAGGCGGTTTGTGTCACTCCCCATTCTGTCTCCCGCGGAGAGGATTGTGTTGAAATCCCCTCCAATAAACCACGGCATTCCTTCCGAGACTTGGGTCAGCTCCCTCATTTTTTCCCACAAAGCAAGCCTCTCTCCTCTCGAACATTTAGCATACACGGCCGAGATTAAAATAGGTGTTGGAGTCCGGGGGCAAGTGAACAGCCCATGCAATAGTTGGTCCGAGTCATCCACCACCTCAAAATACATCCCTTCCTCCACAAAAATCCATATCTTCCCATTGGCATTCAATCCCTTATAATGCAGAAAATAGGCATGATGGTAAGTTAGAGAGAGACGCTCTCCCTTCTCTCTAGAATCCCCCACCACGTTTTGAGTTCCCACATCGCCGCCTACCCCCATTCTCAGTCGGCTCACCACCGTCGACGGTCCCCCTCACGCCCCCGCTCCACCAGCCACCCACCACCCTCCCGACCTCGGATTCTCACCAACCAACCCACTCCATTGGCTAAGGCACGAACAAAGCTCCGGAGCGGCTGGTGACTCGACTCGCTCTCTCGATCATGCCGGAGCTCCCGCCGGATCCCCCCCCGGAGTCCGAAGAACCGCGCACCATCTCGGACCAGCTAATGGTCCTCCGGTCGGCCGAGGACCCTCTCTCGGACCAGCCAATGACTTTCACGTCGGAGGAGGCTTCCGCCATAATTTCTCCCTGCAAGAAAATGGCGAGGAAAACTTTGAAAATGAAGGTGAAGGCACGGAAAAGTACACCAGCCCCTCCCACCAAAGGCACTGGTCGGAAAAGGTTCGTACCCTCACCGATGCCGGAGGACAAGCAACTTAGGAAGAAGATTGATTTCGGGGCCGAAGGGAGCTCGCCGGTCGGAAGTCCAAAATGCAAAGGCCCCATCTTCCCGACGTCGATGGAGCCCTCCCCTAATCCCAACGGTGAAGATGAAGCTAAGATTAATGAAGAACTTGCCGGCGCCGGAACTGTTGGCAACGCTTCGGCCGATGACCTTGCGGCCGGCGCAAACGCGGGGACCGGTGACGGAGGAGAGCACAACCCCCCACATGATGGCTGCTTGGAGAGAGATGGCTCTAGCATGGGTCAAAAGGCCTTGGTGGACGCGCTAGTCAACTTGCCCGAAATGGGCACAACAACAAAATCACTTTCCGAAAGTTCCTTGACGCCTTGCCACTTCGGAACACCACGTGATGCTGGCCCCAATGCATCCGTTGAGCCCCCAAAACAACAAAAATCTAGCTCCTTTCTGCAGCAACCCAACCTTCCCGAATTGGCTTGGAGACCAAAACCTCCTTCCGAAAGTGCGCTAACTCCTTTCCGTTCCAAGAGCTCACGTGAGATGATTGTCGTGGAGGCCCCAACGCAACCAAAAAAGGCCGAAATCATCCACTTAGCCGCCTTGGACTCGGCGGAGATGCTAGACACATTGGTTGCGCAACCTCTCATTACGGCCGGTCACAAACCACCAGAGTTCCCCCTAAACTCTTCGGGATGCATGCAAAGTGTCACACACACACCTCGGGATGGGAATGGACCCTCTCTTGAGGACTTCCCCCCTCTCGAACGAGGACGAACTAGCAAGCTCCGAGCTACGTTTGAGGCTAGTTCGGAACATTACAGTGCGGAGCTCGGCCAGCCGCGACCGAAGTCGAACCCTAACGACTACCGGGAAAAGCCTTTTATCGAGACGACGAACAAGGCCACGCCTAGTACCGAGATGGTTGCAGTGACAAGAGACACACCAACATCCAACGATACGCCTATGGATGATGCCGAACAGATCCTCACCGAGAAGGAAAAAGTCGAGAAGATCCACACCGAGAAAGAAAAAGCCGAAAAGCCGAGAATGGAAAAGCCGAGAAGGGCACACAACGGCAACGTAGGTGCCGAGAAGATCCACACCGAGAACGGAGAAGCCGAACTCAACAATCCGAAGAGAAATGGAAATACACCTAAGTCCACGGCGGATGCCGCAACACGAGGGCCGAATGGAGTTAATCAACTTGGGGGGGTAGAAGCTACCCCGGGGTCCTCGCCGTGGCCGAAATCGATGGCGGACTTGCTTATGGGTACCCCGTCGGGCTCGGCGAGTAACACTCTACAAGGCCGGGGTGAAGGCGCCTCATGCCACCCCGGTCGGCCGAAAACGATGGCGGACATGCTTAAAGGCTCGACTGACCCTACCGGCCCTCAAGCCTTTGAGCCGGATAAGCTCCAGAACATTGGATTTGCTTCAGTGTCCGACGGCATCCCGGCCATCTACTTCTCCGGAGCGGAAACTCAAAAGCTTGCTGAGAGCATGGGACACGCCATTGTGGGTAAGTTCTCTCACTCTATCCCTACGGGACTGCAAATCCAAAAGACCCTCGATAATATTAAACTTCGATGTGGATTTAGTTGGAAGTACATTAATGCTAAACATATTCTCATTCAATGCGAGGACTTGGCGGACTATGCCCGAATCCTTGGAGGCCCAAGGGGTACGCCCGTTTGGCTCATTGACCGACACCCGATGAGGGTCTTCAAATGGTCCCCGGACTTTGATGCTTACTGCGAGTCCCCTATTGCGGCAATTTGGTGCAACCTAATTGGCCTCCCCATTCATCTTTTCGACCAATCCGCCTTATTCGCCATCGGCAAGCTTCTCGGCAATCCAATACAAATTGATCGAGCCACGGCAAACAAGACTCGGCTTTCATTTGCCCGAATTTGCGTCGAGATAGACATCACAAAACCACCTACCGAAGAGATAATCCTCGACCTTGGTGGGCGAGAAACGGTGCAGCGAGTCCGATGGGACAAGATACCATCATATTGCCAAGAATGCAAACATGTCGGCCATGCAAGTGAGGTGTGCTATGCGACGGGCAAGAAGGAACGGCCGCCAAAGAGAAACTACCACAACGGCCCGCCAAAACAGCCACAACCCGAGAGACAGACCGAGAAGGGGAAGCAAGATATGGGGAAGAATGCCTCCAGCTCCAATGAATGGAAACATCAGGGGAAGAAGCAAGGCAAGGCCGGTGATCGACCAAACAATAACAAAACAAATGGGGAGGATACCGGTGGTACTTCCTGGGAGGGACCGAACTCCAAGGGTGACTCTACTTTTGGGAGCGGACCGAGCTCCGGAACTCAAAATGCCGGGCTCATTGTCGGGATCGAGATTGGGAAGTCCCCACCGAACCGGGGGAATCCATTGCATCCCACCACCGAACCACCAACACCATGTGGGAACATGGACGTGGAGTGGGGCTCCCCCAATGCGAGGAGCTTGGTCTCACCAGTTCGGCGAGGGAATCCGAGAGGAGGCGCGCGTCATGCTTTGACAAGGGGGCGTGGGTTCTTCTCGGCAAAGAACCACATGAGCACTAACCAATATTACTCTCTCATGGAGAACGGAGAATTTGATGTTGAGAATTGTGGGGATGCGGACGAAGACCCCATGGAATTGCACGTGGGGGCCGAGAAGTTAGGAGGCAACAGTTCGGCCGAGGACGCCGAGGAGGTCGCTCCGAACAAAGAACAACACCGCACTGACTATCAAGGAGGGCCTTCAACCTCTTTGGGTACGCACCCTTCTTGTTAATAATGTCGTACAATCTCATGTTTTGGAACGTGAGGGGGATCGCGAATGCGCCCACTCAAAACGTTCTGAAAAGACTTATTGATTGTCATAATGTTTTATTTCTTGCAATAATGGAACCGCTCACACAACCGGACCCGGACCGTTTCTCTAAGGCCTTGGGGCTGTCCTTCATTGGTTCGAACACGAACGGGAAGATTTGGATGTTTGCGGAAGAGGGGTCCACTTTTGATATTGAGGTTGACTCGGAACAAATTCTTCACGGGTACCTCAAATCCCACCGCCTTGCTAGGCCGGTGGCCATCTCAGCCGTGTACGCCAAATGTACAAGGGCTGAAAGACATCACTTATGGGACAAGATGAGAGAGATTGCCGGGCCTCTTGAGGGAACACCTTGGATCATCGGTGGCGATTTCAACACCATTCTATCTCACCAAGACAGAGTCGGAAGTGATACCAACCGGCAAGCCGAGATGGTAGATTTTGCGGAGGCAACGGAAGATTGTAGGCTGCTTGACCCTGGTTTTGATGGAGCGGCATTCACTTGGGCCAAGAATGGCCTTTTTGAAAGGTTGGATAGAGTGCTTGTCAGCGAGGATTGGACTAAGACCTTCGAGGCTACTCGGGTTACGAATCTCCCCCGGATTGCCTCGGACCATGGACCAATTCTTGTCAGGTGCACGAAGATGAACACATCCGCTGGAGCCAAGGCTTTCAGGTTCCAGAACATGTGGATCCGACATGAAGGATTCATGGCCGTAGTGCAAAAAGCATGGGAGGAGCCCACGGGGGCGGGTGGAATCCTAAACATTCAAATCAAGCAGGCCAGAGTTAAAAAGGCCCTTAAGGAGTGGAACAAAGAGGTTTTTGGGAACATCCATGCTAATATAAAAGAAAAGGAGGAAGAAATTGCTCTGGCCCAATCTTGTTTCGAAGCAAGGCCGACTCCGGATCACAGGACAGCGTTCAACAAACACATTGCCGAGTACATCCTTCTGCTGAGAATGGAAGAAGATTTTTGGCGACAGAAGGCAGCTTTGAGGTGGCTTGCCGAGGGAGACAAAAATACCCGGTTCTACCAAAGCTGGGTGAAACAAAAGAGGGTTCGTCTCCGCATCCATTCGATTCGTGCCAATGGGCAGGAGCTCACCGAGGAAGCCGAGATTAAAAAGTCCGCAGTGGAGTTCTTCCAACAACTCCTTGCCCCCAACAATCCGACACTTGAAGACCCAGACCTCGACCTAATCCAGCAGGTCCACTCAGCCGAGCAGTTCGTTGACATCGCAGATGCTCCAAGTGCGGACGAGGTCAGGAGTGCCACCTTTTGCATTTCCGGAGATAGTGCACCCGGACCCGACGGCTTCTCGGCCACCTTCTATCAAGCCTGCTGGCCCATTGTGGGGCCGGAGGTAGTGGAAGCAATCAGACAGTTCTTCAGAGGGGCCTTCCTGCCAAGGAGCATCACGGCCACAAGCATAGTCCTTATCCCAAAGAAGGCATCGCCGGAGTCATGGACCGACTACCGACCCATTAGTCTCTGCAATGTTCTAAACAAGATCATTACCAAGGTACTCACCTCTCGACTCTCTCCTTTCCTCCCACAGGTCATCTCCCCAAACCAAAGTGGATTTGTCAAAGGTCGGCTCCTTAACGACAACGCACTTCTGGCTCAAGAGATGTTCCATGAGCTTGCTAGATGCTCCCCAGCGCCTAATGTGGCAGTAAAGATTGACATGGCTAAAGCCTATGATAGGGTCCAATGGCCATTCCTCTTCAAAGTTTTACGCCGTATGGGTTTCCCGGATTCATGGATTTCACTTATGGAGAGGTGTATTGGGTATTGCTGGTTCTCGGTCCTTGTTAACGGGGCACCCTCGGGCTTCTTTAGATCAACTCGAGGACTTCGGCAAGGAGACCCGATCTCCCCCGCTCTGTTCGTAATCGCTGCGGACTACCTGTCCCGAGCATTAGATAAGCTCATCCTCGGCCAAAAGGACATGACGTTCAAAGCCTCCCGGAGATGCATGGAGATCAGCCATCTAGCCTATGCGGACGACATTATCATCTTCACTCAAGCGGCGGCAAATCCTATGCGCCGGCTAAGAGCCTGTCTCGAAAAATATGAAAGAGTCTCCGGCCAACAAGTCAGCCTCGCCAAGAGTAATTTCTATATTGCCGAGGCCCATGAGCATTGGGCAAACTCGATCCAGGCGGAAGGAGGCTTCTCTAGAGGGGCCTTTCCTTTTCTCTATCTCGGAGTCCCTATCTATCGTGGTGCCAAACGCACGGACATGTTCCTATTTCTACGGGAAAAGATTGCAAGAAGGATCTCAGGATGGGCACACCGTCACCTATCCTTTGGAGGAAGGCTTACGTTGATTAAGAGCACTCTTGAAGCGATCCCCTTGCACATCTTTCAAGCCGTCGAGCCCACGGCCGGTACCCTCAAGCAACTTGATCAACAAATGGCCCGATTCTTTTGGGGGTCTACGAATGAAAAGAAGCGGACCCATTGGATTGGATGGGAACAAATGTGCCGGCCCACTGATGAAGGAGGCCTTGGGATCCGAAAAACTATGGAGGTCCTCCGCGCCTTCAATATCAAACTTTGGTGGCGCTTTCGGGAGCAAAACTCCCTTTGGGCAAGATACATGATGGCAAAATATTGCTCCAACTCCACACCGCTCACCTTGAGATTGCCGAGCAGGAGTAGCCCTACGTGGAGAAGGCTCTCAAGAGCATGGCCCCTCGCGCAACCGCACATAAGATGGCTAGTGGGACAAGGGGACATCTACTTCTGGGATGACATTTGGCTTGGCGATAGCCCTCTGAGGGAACTTAGTCTTGATGATAGGGGAAGACCAACCACCCGGGTCTCGGAGTTCATTACAAACGGTGGTTGGGATGTGCCCAAGCTTCAACTCCTTCACAATCAGGCCGGCCTTCCTCAGCATGTTATCGATGGCATCATTAATACACCGATCCTCCATGACGAACAGGATATCCTGAGGTGGAACCTCTCTAAGCATGGGGAATTCACGGTGGCTTCGACATGGGACACACTTCGAGGACGAAACCCGATCATCCATGGTTTGGGGGATGTTTGGAAGGTAGGCCTCACCAACTCAATAGCCATCTTTATCTGGAGGCTTCTCTCCAATCGGGTGCCGGTTGACACGAAACTTCAGTGGCGGGAGATTGAGCTAGCCTCTAAGTGCCAATGCTGCCCCCACAGACCGAACACTGAGTCACTCCAACACCTCTTCATCCAGGGATATGGAGCTCGCAGAGTATGGAGTGAGTTCGACGGCTGGTTCACAGGGCCGTTCCCCCGCATCCATATCAATGACACAATCCCTACGAGAATCGAAGTGTGGGCGCGAAGGTGCCAACAGCCGAACAAGAAACATCTTAGCCGAGCCACTCCATACCTCATCCTTTGGTTTATCTGGTCGGAGAGAAACAGGAGCCGCCACCAAGGCACACAGTTTAAACCACAAAACGTGGTATGGCAGGTCCACATGTTCATTCGAAATGCTATGTCTAATGGAAGCTTGAAGCCGAAACATTGGAAGGGAGTTAAACTTGGAATCAATATTCCCCAACAAGCGGCGGCAATCAGGGCGCTACCCCTAGCCATGGCAATCAAATGGAACCCCCCGGATCAGCCGTGGATAAAGCTCAACACGGATGGCTCCTACAATGAAGCGAACGGCAGAACAGGGGCTGGAGGGATTATTCGAGACCACTCGGGTAAGATGCTCGCCGCCGTCAGCACACCCCTTGAAGCCCACTCGGCTTTAGAAGCGGAGCTGTTGGCCATGATTCACGGGCTAAATATAGCCAAGGAATTCGGCCTACCAATCTGGATTGAGTCAGATGCAGAGCAAGCAATCAAATTGGTCAATGGGACAGGATGGGGCCCGGCACTAGCTCGGCAAGCGGTGGCGCAACTAACCATTCTCAAACGCCATCTCAATTTCCGAGCCACCTTCATACACAGGGAGGGGAACAAAGCGGCGGACTTCCTTGCGAAAATGGGGCTAGTCCAAGACAGTGGCCTACGAATGCACTACAACTCAGCACCGAGAGAACTGTTGGACTTGGTTAGATTGGACGAGATGGGAGTGTCGCACATCCGAAACCTAGACGGGGACGGGCATCAAAGTTGATCATGAGACGATGGGAGACACTAGTGACTAGCTTTTTGGTTAATTGTATTTTGGAAAGGAGTATGATGAGGTCCGAACCTTGTGGGATCGGACCGCATACTACTCTTGAATTTGTTACGGCACACCACTTTTGGGTGTGGCCACGCCTTGTAATTATCACTTTTGGAAATATAGGGATGAGGGACCCACGAACCCTCCACCGTAGAGGTGGTTGAAAAAAAAAAAAAAAAAAAAAAAAAAAAAAATGCAGCCCCAACACTTTTGAAAACTTGTCCGGGTTAGGGTCGACAAGTGGTTCCATTATTGCAAGAAAACAAATATTATGAGATTTAATTATTCTCTTTAGGACGTTTTGGGTTGACGCATTTGCGATCCCCCTAACGTTCCAAAATAGAAAGTTCAAAGACATCATTAACAAGCGGAGATCGTACCCGGTGGGATTGACGCCCCCCCTTGAAATTAAGTGATTTGGAGATTGCTCCCTCCATGGGGTGTCTCGGCCTCCACAAGGGCTGGATTGGCTCCATCTTCGTCTTCCTTGTGCGAGAAGAAGTCCTCCCAATTCTCATCGTCCTCCATATCATTCTCCGTGAAGTTCTCTTGGGCCATGAGGGAGAAATAACGATTGGTGCTCATGTGACTCAATGACCCCGGATCCTCGGCCTTCTCGAAGGCAAATGGCTTGAAATGGCCTTTTGGTTGGACTAGGTCGTCCGAAGCCGATTGACCTTCATGCCGGGGCCGGACCTCCTCTCCCGATTTGGTCTTTCGTCCATGTTCAAATGAAGGGGCCTTAGTGTGCGCCTGTCTGCCTTGGTTTGGGACTCGTGCATTATGGGCGGTTGTCGTGACCTCACTCCCCGAGCCATGCATATCACCCAAGAAGTCCGGTCCCGACCACACCACCCCCGTGTGCACACTAGCCTTCGGGTTCATCCGGTTGTTGTTTTCCTTCCCCTTGTGTTTTCCTTGTTGTTTCCATTCCATGTTATTGTCGGTATGTCTCGAATCATCAACGTTCATCTTCGTGCCATCATTGTTCTTCTTAGCTCCACTCCCAACATGTTGTTGCTGTTTTGGTGGCGCAACGTTGTAGTTTCTTTTTGGGGGTCGCTCCGTCTTTCCGGAAGCATAGCAAACTTCACTCTTGTGGCCCACGTGTTTACAATCCCCACAATAGGCCGGGATCTTATCCCACTTAACTTGTTGCACCAATTCACGTCCACAAATGTCAAGGATGATTTCGGTCGGTGGCGGTTCCGTGATGTCGATCTCGATGCACACCCGTGCGCTCTATCAATTTGGATCGGTGTACCAAGTAGTTTCCCAATGGCATAGAGGGCCGATTGATCAAACAGGTGTATCGGGAGCCCAATTAGGTTGCACCATATTGCCGCAATTGGGGACTCACAATAGGCATCAAAATCCGGTGACCATTTGAAGACTCTCATCGGATGCCGGTCAATGAACCACACCGGAGTACCTTTGGGACCACTAAGGAGCCGAGCATAATCCGCCATGTCCTCGAATTGAACAAGAATATGTTTGGCATTAATATATTTCCAAGTGTAACCTCGACAAAACTTAATATTGTCTAACGCCTTTTGAATTTGAGAGGAGGCCGGTATCGAATGCGAAAACTTACCTACAATTGCATGACCGAGAGATGATGCCAACCTTTGGATTTCTGATCCGGAGAAGTAGATGGATGGGATTCCGTTTGCCGTGGACGCAAAGCCAATATTTTGTATGTTCTCCGGGTCGAAGGCTTGTGGACCCTCACTAGTCGATGTCCCTCTCACCATGTCGTCCATTGATTTCTTCTTGTTGGGGTTCTTCACACTTGGCCCGGTGTCATCTCCCAAAGGGTTGTGTGTCGGGTTATCATTAGTATTAACCCCGGGGATTGTTCCATTATGTGATCCATTGCTCGAGTCATTCTCGTTCATTGCTACATCGGGAGGCCGGGGCGTTCCCCTCTCCATCTCGTGCATTCCCGAGTCCGTCGCATGCATGCCCGAGGCCGAGGACGTATTCAAGTTGCGTTGGACGTTTTGATTAGGCTTGGTCATCGGCCAACCCGGCTTCGTAAGAGTTGCTCCGGATTCGAAAGATGCTAGTATTCGCCGGGTTCTTCCCTTTTCTAGTGGCGGGAAGTCTTCCAAGGATGGTTCAATCTCCAAGCAAGGCCTACATGCCTCCATGTCTTTTCCTTTCCCATTTGTAACAAGGTTGGCTCTAGGCAATTCGACCTTGGCCGGCGTGGGCCCGGCGAGGAGGGGTTGTGCCGCCATCGAGTCAAGCCTCTCCGCCACGGTCAAGTCAATAATTTGAGGGATCTCCATCCTTTTTGGCTCTACTTGCTGCATTGGAGGTGGTGAATGATGTTCCACATGTGACTCCCATTTTTGGTATGGGACAAAGGCACTTTCCAAAAGGCAATTTGTTCCCATATCCATTTCGGGAAAGTTGACTATCTCACTCCCCAATGTGCTTTTTGTCACACATGTGACGTCCGAATCCTCATGGGATACGCCTAGGGGACCGCCTTCCTCACCTCCAACGGTCTTCTCACCCATGCCGGGTTCAAGGTCGGACGGCGCGGCGTCGGCAGCCGGAGCTTTCCATACACCACCATCTCCATATGAGTTCCATCCACATCGGACAAGTTCATGGGTTGGGCTTCCCTATCTTGTGCTGCTTTTTCATCCATGGAGAGAGGCGAGAAGAGTGTTACCTTACATTTAGGACTTTCAAGGCCGGAGGCCGATCCGGAGCTCTCTAGCTCGGAGGTGACCGCACCAAAGTCGAGCTTCTTCGTGAGTTGTTTGTCCTCCGGAAAAGGGGAGAGTACGAATCTTTTCCGGCCATGGCCTTTGGTGATGGGAGCCGGCGTGCTCTTCCTAGCCGCTATCTTTCCTTTCTTGCTTGTCATTTTCATTTCTTTGGCCGGGATCTTCGGAGTTTGGTCCTCACTTGATCGGAAGACCATGAGTTGGTCCGGAAAAGATCTAGCCTCCTCGGGGTCCGGAGGAGCCGCGGCTGGGTTTGGAGGTGGGTCCGGCATGGCCGGACGTGGAGCACAAGGTTGGTTCGGCGGCCAAGGCCGTGTGTTGGTGAAGAAGTCGAGCAACACAACGACTCGCCGGGGTAGGGAGGAGTGAGACGGTGACCGAGGGTTGAATGCGCCGATTGGGAGTGATAGAGGGGAGGTTGAGGGCGGTGTGGATTGCGTAATGGCGGCTGGACGTGAAAGCGTGGGGGCGGCGGGATGAATCAAGATGTGGGTATTGCTAGAGAGAAGGAGGAGCGTCTCTCTCTAGAAGCCAACCGGGTATTGAATCTCTCCAACGAAGATCCAAATTTTCCCGGCGGTGTTCGTACCTTTGTAGTTAAGGCCAAAGAGCTTCGAATATAACTCCGGTTCGGGGTGGAGAAAGGTTCCATTATTGCCATGAAAGAAATATTATGGAGAGCAATTAGTCTTTTGATAACGTTGCGGGAAGAGGTTTTCACAAAACAAAAGATTACTTGACATAATTAATTGGATGAGGACTTACCCGAGCGGGTTGAAGACCGCCCCGTTGCATCCATCTTCCGATCCTTGTCATTTCTGGTTCTCTCGCCGAGGGAGGGTGGTACGTCCCCCACCATGGCCGGGTTAGGATGCACCACAATCTCCATTCCAACCGCCTCTTCCTCCTCGGATTGTTCCGATTCAAAGGCTTCCCGCTCCATGAGTGTGTGATATTTATTAATGCTCAAGAAATTTTCCAGATCCCCCCCGAGGGTCTCCAACCCTTCCGTCTCGCGACCCCAAGCTGAAAACCACGTCTAGTTGGGGTGGACGGCCCGCTTGAGGTCTTGCGTCCCTAACGTCCGCGAGGTTGCATACTTCCGTCCCACCGATCGTTAGCCCCTCCCACCTCTTTGTGGGCTCCTTTCCCACGCCCATTTGTTGTGGGATCAGGTATATCATAACCATGTCTTTCTCGCCAAAGCTCCAGTTCAATAACATCCGGGATACGTGTGGCCGAGTGGGGAGACCTATCTTGGTCTTCCGGAAATAGGACCGGGGTTATAGGTTGAGGCCTAGCTTCCTCCTTGTCCCGACGGTGCCATTCTGAAACAACCTTATTTCCATTATGATGAAGCGGTTTTTCAGTCGTATTGTGTCCACTATCCGATTTCCTCTTCGCCAAAGGGACGTTGTAGTTCCTCTTCGGCAGCTTTACCCTCTTCCCGACGCATAGCATGTAGATGCCAAGTGGCCCACATGCCTACACTCCGCACAAATTTTGTCCCATTTGATGTTTTGGATGGAAACCCTACCACACATATCCAGAATTATTTCCTTCGGGACCGGTTTGGTGATATCTATCTCCACGTAAATTCTCGCAAAAGACAGCCTCGATTTGTTAGCTGTGGCACGATCAATTTGAATCGGGTTCCCTAGGAGCTTTCCAATAGCAAACAGAGCCGAATGGTCGTAGAGATGAATAGGGAGTCCGATTAAGTTACACCATATAGCTGCCAACAGCCAGAATCACATCCTACCATTGATCAAATACGAGGCAATTTGAATTCAAAATTTAGTGACAGAAGCTCTCCCTTCTCTCTAGAATTCGACCTCTCTCCCTCCCTCCCCTTTGAGGGAGGTGAAATGTTATTGTTTCATCCGACACATGGTGAAGTCCGGTGGTCAGCTGCCGAAGGGGGAGGCCACGGCCTTGATACACACGATGCAGCCCCCTTCCTCGCCGGAGTGGAAGTTTCGTTCTATTGCACGGCCCAAAACCAAAAGGGATGGCACGCCCCACCCGGAGAAAGCTCGACAAGCTCTCAAACGAGCCGGTCTTGAATCTGGTTCGGAGGTGAGTCGGGCTAAGAAGAAGATGGTGTTCGAAATGGCTGATGGACTCGTCGGCAAACTCCATGGTGAAGGGAGGGGGTCGCCGGATGTTAAGCAAGCTCTTATTGGGGAGATGTTGAGCTCCTTAGCTCAAATGGCAAAGAATGAGAAAGCTTCGACAAAAGATTTGGAAGGTCTTCATGGTGAGGGGATGGCCGGAATTGAGCCGGCGCCGGCGCCGGCTGGCCGGGACCTTGATGTCTCATGCTTGGAGTATGAGATGGTCAACAAGGAGACCAATGCAAGTACACCCCTCCATGTGACGCCTAGGCTAGAGGATGGGTTGGCATGTGACACCAAGCAAAATGATAACAATGAGTGGAGACGGCAAAGGAGAAACAAAGGAAAGGGATCACCCCCGAAAGCTAGGCAGAGTGGGGAGGAGTCGGTCTGGGAGGGTCCGGACATTGTGGGCAACCTTCAAGAAGATGATGGGCTTGGGAAAGGTCAACTTAACACAAGGCCGGTCCAAGGTGAGGAAGCCGCTACTAAATACTCAATGGGGCCGAGTCGAATAAAATCGAAAGATGAGGAATCAACGTGTGTGCCGTGGGAACATGGAGACACAAGCCGTCGGATGGCTTTGAGCTCCCGAGGTGGGTCAAGAGGGGGCTCGAGAGGGCGAGGGCGACATCCCTCATCAAACCATGGAAGGAGTGAAGATGAGTGGACGGGCAATGTCATGAGCACAAACAAGTACTACTCGCTCATGGCTAATGGGGAATTTGACGTCGAAGCATGTGGCGAGATGGATGAGGTGGAAATGGATTTCCAAACCTTTGGTGCACAACCTAAGGATGCCTCGCAACAAGTTGATGCCGACAATCACTCGATGGATGATGACCATCAGATTGTCATATTCCAAGGAGGGCCTTCAAACCTTCCGGGTACGACCCTACCTTGTTAATCATGTCTTACAACCTCATGTTTTGGAACGCTAGGGGAATCGCTAATGCGCCGACCCAAAACGTCCTTAAAAGACTAATCAAGTATTATAATGTCATGTTTCTTGCAATAATGGAGCCACTCACTAATCCCGACCTGGATCGGTATTCCAAGGTGCTGGGACTAAATTTCAAAGGATCAAATACGTCTGGTAAGATATGGGTATTCGCCGAGGAGGGTGCCAACTTCATCATTGAGGAGGACTCGGACCAAGTCCTACACGGAAGGCTTACTTCGCACCGCAATGGATGGGCGAATCAAATCTCCATTTCGCCATCTACGCTAAATGTAGTAGGTTTTTGGAGCGCAATATCCCCTCTGGTGGGATAAAATGAGGGAGATATCATTCAGGAGACGGAAGGAACCAAACCCCGTTGGGCGATTGAGGGGATTTTATACATCCTTATCCTTTGCACACGAAGCAGTGTTGTCAGTGAAACCAACCGGCCAGCAGAGGAATGATTGAATTTTGCCGAAGCAATTGAAGATTGCCCGGCTTTTGGACCCTGGATTCCGATGGTGGGCGGAGTTCCACTGGGGCCTAAAAATGGCGCTTGTTTTTGATAGGGGGTTGGACAGGCTGCTTGTTAAAGAGGCATGGTCTAATGCGTTTGAGGCAACAAGGGTGACTAATCTCCCAAGGGTTTCCTCGGATCATGGTCCGATTCTTACAAGGTGTAAGATGCCGAGGCTTCCCTCCGGGGGCAGCGCCTTTCGTTTCCAAAACAAGTGGGTCCGGCATGAAGGCTTCCTGCAGCTTGTGCAGAATATTTGGGCACAACCAACAGAGGCGAGTGGGCTATTGAATCTCCAAACTAAGCTTGCTAGAAGCAAAAAGGCCCTCAAGGCGTGGAACAAGGAGGTTTTTGGCAACATTCACGCCAATCTCAAAGGAATGGAGGAAAGAATCGCGCAGGCTCAAGCCGACTTTGAGGCTGATCCAACGCCACACAATAGATCCGAGATCAACAAAAGCATTGCCGAGTACATCCTTCTTCTCCGGATGGAGGAGGACTTCTGGAGGCAAAAGGCGGCTCTAAGGTGGCTAGCAGATGGAGATAAGAATACCAGATTCTACCAAAGCTGGGTGAAGCAGAAGAGAGTTAGACTCCGAATTCACTCTATCAATGTGAATGGCTGGGAGATTGCAGATGAAACTGAGATACGGCACTCGGCGGTCGAATTCTTTCGGAGCCTTCTCGCCCCGGACACCCCGGACCTTGAGGACCCGGACCTTGATCTTATTCAACAACTCCCCCCCTCAACGGATCTTGAGGAGCTACACTACCCACCGAACTCCGAGGGGGTTAAGAAAGTGGTTTTTGACATCTCCGGGGACAGTGCTCCAGGTCCGGATGGCTTCTCGGCCGTCTTCTACCAAACATGTTGGGGGATTCTTGGAACGGATGTGGTGGAAGCCATAAAACAGGTCTTTCCCGGGGCCTACCTCCCTCGGAGCGTTACGGCCACAAACATTGTCCTTATCCCGAAGAAGGCCTCGCCCGAGACATGGGCCGATTATCGCCCCATAAGCCTTTGCAACGTCCTCAACAAGATTATTACAAAAGTTCTAACCGCACGCCTTGCACCTTTGAAAATGAAGGTGAAGGCACGGAAAAGTACACCAGCCCCTCCCACCAAAGGCACTGGTCGGAAAAGGTTCGTACCCTCACCGATGCCGGAGGACAAGCAACTTAGGAAGAAGATTGATTTCGGGGCCGAAGGGAGCTCGCCGGTCGGAAGCCCAAAATGCAAAGGCCCCATCTTCCCGACGTCGATGGAGCCCTCCCCTAATCCCAACGGTGAAGATGAAGCTAAGATTAATGAAGAACTTGCCGGCGCCAGAACTGTTGATAACGCTCCGGCCGATGACCTTGCGGCCGGCGCAAACGCGGGGACCGGTGACGGAGGAGAGCACAACCCCCCACATGATGGCTGCTCGGAGAGAGATGGCTCTAGCATGGGTCAAAAGGCCTGGGTGGACGCGCTAGTCAACTTGCCCGAAATGGGCACAACAACAAAATCACTTTCCGAAAGTTCCTTGGCGCCTTGCCACTTCGGAACACCACGTGATGCTGGCCCCAATGCATCCGTTGAGCCCCCAAAACAACAAAAATCTAGCTCCTTTTTGCAGCAACCCAACTTTCCCGAATTGGCTTGGAGACCAAAACCTCCTTCCGAAAGTGGGCTAACTCCTTTCCGTCCCAAGAGCTCACGTGAGACGATTGTCGTGGAGGCCCCAACGCAACCAACAAAGGCCGAAATCATCCACTTAGCCGCCTTGGACTCGGCGGAGATGCTAGACACATTGGTTGCGCAACCTCTCATTGCGGCCGGTCACAAACCACTGGAGTTCCCCCTAAACTCTTCGGGATGCATGCAAAGTGTCACACACACACCTCGGGATGGAAATGGACCCTCTCTTGAGGACTTTCCCCCTCTCGAACGAGGACGAACTAGCAAGCTCCGAGCTACGTTTGAGGCTAGTTCGGAACATTACAGTGCGGAGCTCGGCCAGCCGCGACCGAAGTCGAACCCTAACGTCTACCGAGAAAAGCCTTTTTTCGAGACGACGAACAAGGCCACGCCTAGTGCCGAGATGGTCGCAGTGACAAGAGACACACCAACACCCAACGATACGCCTATGGATGATGCCGAACAGACCCTCACCGAGAAGGAAAAAGTCGAGAAGATCCACACCGAGAAAGAAAAAGCCGAAAAGCCGAGAATGGAAAAGCCGAGAAGGGCACACAACGGCAACGTAGGTGCCGAGAAGATCCACACCGAGAATGGAGAAGCCGAACTCAACAATCCGAAGAGAAATGGAAACACACCTAAGCCCGCGACGGATGCCGCAACACAAGGGCCGAATGTAGTTAATCAACTTGGGGGGGTAGAAGCTACACCGGGGCCCTCGCCGTGGCCGAAATCGATGGCGGACTTGCTTAGGGGTACCCCATCGGGCTCGGCGAGTAACACTCTACAAGGCCGGGGTGAAGGCGCCGCAAGCCACCCCGGTCGGCCGAAAACGATGGCGGACATGCTCAAAGGCTCGACTGACCCTACCGGCCCCCAAGCCTTTGAACCGGATAAGCTCCAGAACATTGGATTTGCTTCAGTGTCCGACGGCATCCCGGCCATTTACTTCTCCGGAGCGGAAACTCAAAAGCTTGCTGAGAGCATGGGACACGCCATTGTGGGTAAGTTCTCTCACTCTATCCCTACGGGACTGCAAATCCAAAAGACCCTCGAAAATATTAAACTTCGGTGCGGATTTAGTTGGAAGTACATTAATGCTAAACATATTCTCATTCAATGCGAGGACTTGGCGGACTATGCCCGAATCCTTGGAGGCCCAAGGGGTACGCCAGTTTGGCTCATTGACCGACACCCGATGAGGGTCTTCAAATGGTCCCCGGACTTTGATGCTTACTGCGAGTCCCCCATTGCGGCAATTTGGTGCAACCTAATTGGCCTCCCCATTCATCTTTTCGACCAATCCGCCTTATTCGCCATCGGCAAGCTTCTCGGCAATCCAATACAAATTGATCGAGCCACGGCAAACAAGACTCGGCTTTCATTTGCCCGAATTTGCGTCGAGATAGACATCACAAAACCACCTACCGAAGAGATAATCCTCGATCTTGGTGGGCGAGAAACGGTGCAGCGAGTCCGATGGGACAAGATACCATCATATTGCCGAGAATGCAAACATGTCGGCCATGCTAGTGAGGTGTGCTATGCGACGGGCAAGAAGGAACGGCCGCCAAAGAGAAACTACCACAACGGCCCGCCAAAACAGCCACAACCCGAGAGACAGACCGAGAAGGGGAAGCAAGATATGGGGAAGAATGCCTCCAGCTCCAACGAATGGAAACATCAGGGGAAGAAGCAAGGCAAGGCCGGTGATCGACCAAACAATAACAAAACAAATAGGGAGGACTCCGGTGATACTTCCTGGGAGGGACCGAACCCCAAGGGTGACTCTACTTTGGGGAGCGGACCGAGCTCCGGAACTCAGAATGCCGGGCTTATTGCCGGGATCGAGATTGGGAAGTCCCCACCGAACCGGGGGAATCCATTGCATCCCACCACCGAACCACCAACACCACGTGGGAACATGGACGTGGAGTGGGGCTCCCCCAATGCGAGGAGCTTGGTCTCACCAGTTCGGCGAGGGAATCCGAGAGGAGGCGCGCGCCATGCTTTGACAAGGGGGCGTGGGTTCTTCTCGGCAAAGAACCACATGAGCACTAACCAATATTATACTCTCATGGAGAACGGAGAATTTGATGTTGAGAATTGTGGGGATGCGGACGAAGACCTTATGGAATTGCATGTGGGGGCCGAGAAGTTAGGAGGCAACAGTTCGGCCGAGGACGCCGAGGAGGTCGCTCCGAACAAAGAGCAACACCGTACTGACTATCAAGGAGGGCCTTCAACCTCTTTGGGTACGCACCCTTCTTGTTAATAATGTCGTACAATCTCATGTTTTGGAACGTGAGGGGGATCGCGAATGCGCCCACTCAAAACGTTCTGAAAAGACTAATTGGTTGTCATAATGTTTTATTTCTTGCAATAATGGAACCGCTCACACAACCGGACCCGGACCGTTTCTCTAAGGCCTTGGGGCAGTCCTTCATTGGTTCGAACATGAACGAGAAGATTTGGATGTTTGCGGAAGAGGGGTCCACTTTTGATATTGAGGTTGACTCGGAACAAATTCTCCACGGGTACCTCAAATCCCACCGCCTTGCTAGGCCGGTGGCCATCTCAGCCGTGTACGCCAAATGTACAAGGGCTGAAAGACATCACCTATGGGACAAGATGAGAGAGATTGCCGGGCCTCTTGAGGGAACACCTTGGATCATCGGTGGCGATTTCAACACCATGCTATCTCACCAAGACAGAGTCGGAAGTGATACCAACCGGCAAGCCGAGATGGTAGATTTTGCGGAGGCAACGGAAGATTGTAGGCTGCTTGACCCTGGTTTTGATGGAGCGGCATTCACTTGGGCCAAGAATGGCCTTTTTGAAAGGTTGGATAGAGTGCTTGTCAGCGAGGATTGGACTAAGACCTTCGAGGCTACTCGGGTTACGAACCTCCCCCGGATTGCCTCGGACCATGGACCAATTCTTGTCAGGTGCACGAAGATGAACACATCCGCTGGAGCCAAGGCTTTCAGGTTCCAGAACATGTGGATCCGACATGAAGGATTCATGGCCGTAGTGCAAAAAGCATGGGAGGAGCCCACGGGGGCGGGTGGAATCCTAAACATTCAAATCAAGCAGGCCAGAGTTAAAAAGGCCCTTAAGGAGTGGAACAAAGAGGTTTTTGGAAACATCCATGCTAATCTAAAAGAAAAGGAGGAAGAAATTGCTTTGGCCCAATCTTGTTTCGAAGCAAGGCCGACCCCGGATCACAGGACAGCGATCAACAAACACATTGCCGAGTATATCCTTTTGCTGAGAATGGAAGAAGATTTTTGGCGACAGAAGGCAGCTTTGAGGTGGCTTGCCGAGGGAGACAAAAATACCCGGTTCTACCAAAGCTGGGTGAAACAAAAGAGGGTTCGTCTCCGCATCCATTCAATACGTGTCAATGGGCAGGAGCTCACCGAGGAAGCCGAGATTAAAAAGTCCGCAGTGGAGTTCTTCCAACAACTCCTTGCCCCCAACAATCCGACACTTGAAGATCCAGACCTCGACCTAATCCAGCAGGTCCATTTAGCCGAGCAGTTCGCTGACATCGCAGATGCTCCAAGTGCGGACGAGGTCAGGAGTGCCACCTTTTGCATTTCCGGAGATAGTGCACCCGGACCCGACGGCTTCTCGGCCACCTTCTATCAAGCCTGCTGGCCTATTGTGGGGCCGGAGGTAGTGGACGCAATCAGACAGTTCTTCAGAGGGGCCTTCCTGCCGAGGAGCATCACGGCCACAAGCATAGTCCTTATCCCAAAGAAGGCTTCGCCGGAGTCATGGACCGACTACCGACCCATCAGTCTCTGCAATGTTTTAAACAAGATCATTACCAAGGTACTCACCTCTCGACTCTCTCCTTTCCTCCCACAGGTCATCTCCCCAAACCAAAGTGGATTTGTCAAAGGTCGGCTCCTTAACGACAACGCACTTCTGGCTCAAGAGATGTTCCATGAGCTTGCTAGATGCTCCCCAGCGCCTAATGTGGCAGTAAAGATTGACATGGCTAAAGCCTATGATAGGGTCCAATGGCCATTCCTCTTCAAAGTTTTACGCCGTATGGGTTTCCCGGATTCATGGATTTCACTTATGGAGAGGTGTATTGGGTGTTGCTGGTTCTCGGTCCTTGTTAACGGGGCACCCTCGGGCTTCTTTAGATCAACTCGAGGACTTCGGCAAGGAGACCCGATCTCCCCCGCTCTGTTCGTAATCGCGGCGGACTACCTGTCCCGAGCATTAGATAAGCTCATCCTCGGCCAAAAGGACATGACGTTCAAAGCCTCCCGGAGATGCATGGAGATCAGCAATCTAGCCTATGCGGACGACATTATCATCTTCACCCAAGCGGCGGCAAATCCTATGCGCCGGCTAAGAGCCTGTCTCGAAAAATATGAAAGAGTCTCCGGCCAACAAGTCAGCCTCGCCAAGAGTAATTTCTATATTGCCGAGGCCCATGAACATTGGGCAAACTCGATCCAGGCGGAAGGAGGCTTCTCTAGAGGGGCCTTTCCTTTTCTCTATCTCAGTGTCCCTATCTACCGTGGTGTCAAGCGCACGGACATGTTCCTCTTTCTACGGGAAAAGATTGCAAGAAGGATCTCAGGATGGGCACACCGTCACCTATCCTTTGGAGGAAGGCTTACGTTGATTAAGAGCACTCTTGAAGCGATCCCCTTGCACATCTTTCAAGCCGTCGAGCCCACGGCCGGTACCCTCAAGCAACTTGATCAACAAATGGCCCGATTCTTTTGGGGGTCTACGAATGAAAAGAAGCGGACCCATTGGATTGGATGGGAACAAATGTGCCGGCCCACTGATGAAGGAGGCCTTGGGATCCGAAAAACTATGGAGGTCCTCCACGCTTTCAATATCAAACTTTGGTGGCGATTTCGGGAGCAAAACTCCCTTTGGGCAAGATACATGATGGCAAAATATTGCTCCAACTCCACACCGCTCACCTTGAGATTGCCGAGCAGGAGTAGCCCTACGTGGAGAAGGCTCTCAAGAGCATGGCCCCTCGCGCAACCGCACATGAGATGGCTAGTGGGACAAGGGGACATCTACTTCTGGGATGACATTTGGCTTGGCAATAGCCCTCTGAGGGAACTTAGTCTTGATGATAGGGGAAGACCAACCACCCGGGTCTCGGAGTTCATTACAAATGGTGGTTGGGATGTGCCCAAGCTTCAACTCCTTCACAATCAGGCCGGCCTCCCTCAGCATGTTATCGATGGCATCATTAATACACCGATCCTCCATGACGAACAGGATATCCCGAGGTGGAACCTCTCTAAGCATGGGGAATTCACGGTGGCTTCGACATGGGACACACTTCGAGGACGAAACCCGATCATCCATGGTTTGGGGGACGTTTGGAAGGTAGGCCTCACCAACTCAATAGCCATCTTTATCTAGAGGCTTCTCTCCAATCGGGTACCGGTTGACACGAAACTTCAGTGGCGGGAGATTGAGCTAGCCTCTAAGTGCCAATGCTGCCCCCACAGACCGAACACTGAGTCACTCCAACACCTCTTCATTCAGGGATATGGAGCTCGCAGAGTATGGAGTGAGTTCGACGGCTGGTTCACAGGCCCGTTCCCACGCATCCATATCAATGACACAATCCCTACGAGAATCGAAGTGTGGGCGCGAAGGTGCCAACAGCCGAACAAGAAACATCTTAGCCGAGCCACTCCATACCTCATCCTTTGGTTTATATGGTCGGAGAGAAACAGGAGCCGCCACCAAGGCACACAGTTTAAACCACAAAACGTGGTATGGCAGGTCCACATGTTCATTCGAAATGCTATGTCTAATGGAAGCTTGAAGCCGAAACATTGGAAGGGAGTTAAACTTGGAATCAATATTCCTCAACAAGCGGCGGCAATCAGGGCGCCACCCCTAGCCATGGCAATCAAATGGAACCCCCCGGATCAGCCGTGGATAAAGCTCAACACGGATGGCTCCTATAATGAAGCGAACGGCAGTACAGGGGCTGGCGGGATTATTCGAGACCACTCGGGTAAGATGCTCGTCGCCGTCAGCACACCCCTTGAGGCCCACTCGGCGTTAGAAGCGGAGCTGTTGGCCATGATTCACGGGCTAAATATAGCCAAGGAATACGGCCTACCAATCTGGATTGAGTCAGATGCAGAGCAAGCAATCAAATTGGTCAATGGGACGGGATGGGGGCCGGCACTCGCTCGGCAAGCGGTGGCGCAACTAACCATTCTCAAACGCCAACTCAAATTCCGAGCCACCTTCATACACAGGGAGGGGAACAAAGCGGCGGACTTTCTTGCGAAAATGGGGCTAGTCCAAGACAGTGGCCTACGAATGCACTACAACTCAGCACCGAGAGAACTATTGGACTTGGTTAGATTGGACGAGATGGGAGTGTCGCACATCCGAAACCTAGACGGGGACGGGCATCAAAGTTGATCATGAGACGACGGGAGACAATAGTGACTAGCTTTGTGGTTAATTGTATTTTGGAAAGGAGTATGATGAGGTCCGAACCTTGTGGGATCGGACCGCATACTACTCTTGATTTTGTTACGGCACACCACTTTTGGGTGTGGCCACGCCTTGTAATTATCTCTTGTGGAAATATAGGGATGAGGGACCCACGAACCCTCCACCGTAGAGGTGTTTGATTGAAAAAAAAAAAAAAAAAAAAAAAAAAAAAAAAAAAACCTTTTTTGCCACAGGTTATCTCCCCGAACCAGAGTGGATTCGTGAAGGGGCGGCTCCTACATGACAACGCCCTCCTCGCCCAAGAGATGTTCCACGAATTAGCAAGGTGCTCCCCTGCACCGAATGTGGCCATTAAGATCGACATGGCCAAGGCGTATGATAGAGTGCAATGGAGCTTCTTGATCAAGGTGCTTCGGCGCATGGGTTTCTCGGATGCGTGGATCGACCTGATTGAAAGGTGCATTGGTTCTTGTTGGTTCTCGGTTCTTATTAACGGTGTCCCAACTGGATTCTTCAAATCTACTCGGATGCGTTGTTTGTGATTGCCGCAGAGTATCTCTCCAGGGCCCTCGACAAGCTCATCCTTGGTAAAAAAGAGATGACCTTCAAAGCGGCCAGGAGGTGAATGGAAATCAGCCACTTAGCATATGCCGATGACATTATTATCTTCACTCAAGCAGCTACAACCCCATTGCGTCGGCTTAGAGAGTGCCTTGACGGGTATGAGAGAGTCTCCGGGCAGCAGATCAATCTTGCAAAAAGCAATTTCTATATTGCTGAAGCGCACGAGCATTGGGCGCATGAAATCCAAAACGAAGGAGGCTTTGCTCGGGGGTCCTTCCCATTCCTCTATTTGGGGGTCCCTATATACCGTGGAGTCAAGAAAACCGAAATGTTCATGTTCATTCGAGAGAAGATCGCTAGAAGGATCTCCGGATGGGCGCATCGTCATCTATCCTTTGGAGGAAGGCTAACGCTCATTCAGAGCACTCTTGAGGCAGTTCCTATCCACATCTTCCAAGCCATTGGGACAACGGAAAAATCCGTGAGAGAGAGAGACGCTCTCCCTTCTCTCAAAAATAACTCCCTATTGCATCGCCGGAAAACACCCACCCATCCCTCACGTCGCCACCCGCCCCTCCACCCTCACCACCCTGTCGGCCACCTCCCAATCCCACTCCGCCTGTCACCCCCGGCCCATCCCCGACGAAAGCCACTTCAACGTCGGACTTGGCTCGCGGCTCCCGTCATACCTTGCCGAAGCCCGCCCGGCTGGCCGAAACAATGGGGCAACCGCCGGACCCCGACGAAAAGATAGACACTCCGGCCCTAAATCCGGATCATTTGCCTGACATTGTTCCCGGGGATGAGGAAGCTCGGGTCCTCTCCGATCAGCAAATGGTCTTCCGAGCTGGTGAGGCCGCTTCCCTTCAACGTCCGACCAAATCCATGGAACTAAAAATGGCTAAAGCAAAGCTCAAAGCCCGGAAAAGTACGCCGGCGCCTCCTACCAAAGGCAATGGTCGTAAGAGATTTGTCCCGTCTCCGATGCCCGAGGACAAGCAACTAAGGAAGAAGATAGACTTCGGTGAGGAGGAAGGACCTTCGGCCGGTAGTTCCAAATGCAAAGGATCCCTGTTCCCGGCGACTCCGTCCCTCGACTTGGGGCTCTCTTTCAGGTTGGAGGACCCCGACTTGCCTCATAAGAAGGAAGAGGAAGTGGAGCATTGGAATGAATGTGAAGAAGAGTTCGATGCCCCCAACGGTAGAACCGTGCCGGAAGGAGGCGGCTCGCCGGAAACTGCTGCTCCCGCCGTCGAGCTTATGACCGTTTCCGGTGAAGTCCCCTCCCTCCACAATCCCCAGCCAAGACTTGCTAGGTCACGTGAAGCACAAGCTGCCCCATGTGCTGTCCTTGCCCCATTGGAAAGTGGAAAAGCAAACCTACCTAATCTGGAGGCTGGGACAAAAGTTGACTTTGAAAGCACTAATCCACCTTTCCTACCTAAGCCATCAGGTACAAAAGCAAACTTGCCTAAAATGATAGCAAGTACAAAAGCCCCCCTTGAAAGTGCCCCCCCCCCCTTTCCCCTCTAACATGGCACGAGTTGCATCGTTTGGATCCCCACCAAGGAACCCAAAACTAGATGAGATCCTTCATCTTGCAGCGTTGGACTCGGTGGAAACGCTCGATGCAGCGGCGGCGCAGCCTCTCCGTGCCGGAAACCTACCGACGGCCAGTCACAAACCACCGGAGTTCCCCCAAAACTCTTCGGGATGCATGCAAAGTGTCACACACACACCTTGGAATGGGAGTGGGGCATCTCTTGAGGACTTCCCCCCTCTCGAACGAGGACGAACTAGCAAGATCCGAGCTACGTTTGAGGCCAGCCCGGAACATTATTGTGTGGAGCTCGGCCAGCTGCGACCTAAGGCGAACCCTAACGCCAACCGAGAAAAGCTTATTATCGAGACAACGAACAAGGCCACGCCTAGTGCCGAGATGGGCGTATTGACAAGAGAAACACCAACACCCAACGATACGCCAATGGATGATGCCGAGAAGATCCACACCGAGAATGAAGAGGCCGAGAAGGTCCACACCGAGAAAGGAAAAGCCGAACTGCCGAGAATGGAAAAGCCGAGAAGGGTACACAACGACAACGATGGTGCCGAGAAGATCCACACCGAGAATGGAAAAGCCGAACACAACAACCCGAAGAGAAAAGGAAATACACCTAAGCCCTCGGCGAATGCCGCAACACAAGGGCCAAATGAAGTTACTCAACATGGGGGGGTAGAAGCTACCCCGGGGACCTCGGCGTGGCCGAAATCGATGGCGGACTTGCTTAAGGGTACTCCGTCGGGCTCGGCGAGTTACACGCTACATGGCGGGGGTGAAGGCACCTCAAGCCACCCCGGCCGGCCGAAAACGATGGCGGACATGCTTAAAGGCTCGACTGACCCTAACGGCCCTCAAGCCTTTGAGCCGGATAAGCTTCAGAACATTGGATTTGCTTCAGTGTCCGACGGCATCCCGGCCATCTACTTCTCCGGAGCGGAAACTCAAAAGCTTGCTGAGAGCATGGGACACGCCATTGTGGGTAAGTTCTCTCACTCTATCCCTACCGGACTGCAAATCCAAAAGACTCTCGATAATATTAAACTCCGGTGTGGATTCAGTTGGAAGTACATTAATGCTAAACATATTCTCATTCAATGCGAGGACTTGGCGGACTATGCCCGAATCCTTGGAGGCCCAAGGGGTACGCCCGTATGGCTCATTGACCGTCACCCGATGAGGGTCTTCAAATGGTCCCCGGACTTTGATGCATACTGCGAGTCCCCCATTGCGGCAATTTGGTGCAACCTAATTGGCCTCCCCATTCATCTTTTCGACCAATCCGCCTTATTCGCCATCGGCAAGCTTCTCGGCACTCCAATACAGATTGATCGAGCCACGGCAAACAAGACTCGGCTTTCATTTGCCCGAATTTGCGTCGAGATAGACATCACAAAACCGCCTACCGAAGAGATAATCCTTGACCTTGGTGGGCGAGAAACAGTGCAGCGGGTCCGATGGGACAAGATACCATCATATTGTCAAGAATGTAAACACGTCGGCCATGCAAGTGAGGTGTGCTATGCGACGGGCAAGAAGGAACGGCCGCCAAAGAGAAACTACCACAACGGCCCGCCTAAACAGTCACAACCCGAGAGACAAACCGAGAAGGGGAAGCAAGATATGGGGAAGAATGCCCCAGCTCCAATGAATGGAAACGTTATGGGAAGAAGCAAGGCAAGGCCGGTGATCGACCAAACAATAACAAAACAAATGGGGAGGATATCGGTGGTACTTCCTGGGAGGGACCGAACTCGAAAATGCCGGGCTCAAGGCCGGACTCTAAAATGCCGGACTCTGCTTTGGGGAGCGGACCGAGCTCCGGAACTCAAAATGCCGGGCTCAAGGCCGGGACCGAGGTTGGGAAGTCCCCACCGAACCGGGGGAACCCATTGCATCCCACCTCCGAACCACCATCACCACGTGGGAACATGGACGTGGAGTGGGGCTCCCCTAATGCGAGGCGCTCGGTCTCACCAGCTCGTCGAGGGAATCCGAGAGGAGGCGCGCGCCATGCCTTGACAAGGGGGCGTGGGTAATTCTCGGCAAAGAACCACATGAGTACTAACCAATATTACTCTCTCATGGCGAACGGAGAATTTGATGTTGAGAATTGTGGGGATGCGGACGAAGACCCCATGGAGTTGCACATGGGGGTCGAGAGGTTAGGAGGCAACAGTTCGGCCGACGATGCCGAGGAGGTCGCCCCGAACAAAGAGCAACACCGCACTGACTACCAAGGAGGGCCTTCAGCCTCTTTGGGTACGCACCCTTCCTGTTAATGATGTCGTACAATTTCATGTTTTGGAACGTGAGGGGGATTGCGAATGCGCCCACTCAAACGTTCTAAAAAGACTTATTGATTGTCATAATGTTTTATTTCTTGCAATAATGGAACCGCTCACACACCCGGACCCGGACCGATTCTCTAAGGCCTTGGGGCTGCCCTTCATTGGTTCGAACACGAACGGGAAGATTTGGATGTTCGCGGAAGAGGGGTCCACTTTTGATATTGAGAATGACTCGGAACAAATCCTTCACGGTTACCTCAAGTCCCACCGCCTTGCTAGGCCGGTGGCCATTTCAGCCGTGTACGCCAAATGTACAAGGGCTGAACGACATCAATTATGGGACAAGATGAGAGAGATTGCCGGGCCTCTCGAGGGAACACCTTGGATCATCGGTGGCGATTTCAACACCATTCTATCACACCAAGACAGAGTCGGAAGTGATACTAACCGGCAAGCCGAGATGGTTGATTTTGCGGAGGCAACGGAAGACTGTAGGCTGCTTGATCCTGGTTTTGATGGAGCGGCATTCACTTGGGCCAAGAATGGCCTCTTTGAAAGGTTGGATAGAGTGCTTGTCAGTGAGGATTGGACTAAGACCTTCGAGGCTACTCGGGTTACGAATCTCCCCCGGGTTGCCTCGGACCATGGACCAATTCTTGTCAGGTGCACGAAGATGAACACATCCGCTGGAGCCAAGGCATTCAGGTTCCAGAACATGTGGATCCGACATGAAGGATTCATGGCCGTAGTGCAAAAAGCATGGGAGGAACCCACGGGGGCGGGTGGAATCCTAAACATTCAAATCAAGCAGGCCAGAGTTAAAAAGACCCTTAAGGAGTGGAACAAAGAGGTCTTGGGAACATCCATGCTAATCTAAAGGAAAAGGAGGAAGAAATTGCTCTGGCCCAATCTAGTTTCGAGGCAAGGCCGACTCCGGAGCACAGGACAGCGATCAACAAACACATTGCCGAGTACATCCTTTTGCTGAGAATGGAAGAAGATTTTTGGCGACAGAAGGCAGCTTTGAGGTGGCTTGCCGAGGGAGACAAAAATACCCGGTTCTATCAAAGCTGGGTGAAACAAAAGAGGGTCCGTCTCCGCATCCATTCAATTCGTGTCAATGGGCAGGAGCTCACCGAGGAAGCCGAGATTAAAAAGTCCGCAGTGGAGTTCTTCCAACAACTCCTTGCCCCCAACAATCCGACACTTGAAGACCCAGACCTCGACCTAATCCAGCAGGTCCACTCAGCCGAGCAGTTCGTTGACATCGCAGATGCTCCAAGTGCGGACGAGGTCAGGAGTGCCACCTTTTGCATTTCCGGAGATAGTGCACCCGGACCTGATGGCTTCTCGGCCACCTTCTATCAAGCCTGCTGGTCCATTGTGGGGCCGGAGGTAGTGGAAGCAATCAGACAGTTCTTCAGAGGGGCCTTCCTGCCAAGGAGCATCACGGCCACAAGCATTGTCCTTATCCCAAAGAAGGCATCGCCGGAGTCATGGACCGACTACCGACCCATCAGTCTCTGCAATGTTTTAAACAAGATCATTACCAAGGTACTCACCTCTCGACTCTCTCCTTTCCTCCCACAGGTCATCTCCCCAAACCAAAGTGGTTTTGTCAAAGGTCGGCTCCTTAACGACAACGCACTTCTGGCTCAAGAAATGTTCCATGAGCTTGCTAGATGCTCCCCAGCGCCTAATGTGGCAGTAAAGATTGACATGGCTAAAGCCTATGATAGGGTCCAATGGCCCTTCCTCTTCAAAGTTTTACGCCGTATGGGATTCCCGGATTCATGGATTCACTTATGGAGAGGTGTATTGGGTATTGCTGGTTCTCGGTCCTTGTTAACGGGGCAACCCGCGGGCTTCTTTAGATCAACTCGTGGACTTCGGCAAGGAGATCCGATCTCCCCCGCTCTGTTCGTGATCGCTGCGGAATACCTGTCCCGAGCATTAGATAAGCTCATCCTCGGCCAAAAGGACATGACGTACAAAGCCTCCCGGAGATGCATGGAGATCAGCCATCTAGCCTATGCGGACGACATTATCATCTTCACCCAAGCGGCGGCAAATCCTATGCGCCGGCTAAGAGCTTGTCCTTGAAAAGTATGAAAGAGTCTCCGGCCAACAAGTCAGCCTTGCTAAGAGTAATTTCTATATTGCCGAGGCCCATGAGCATTGGGCAAACTCGATCCAGGCGGAAGGGGGCTTCACTAGAGGGGTTTTCCCTTTCCTCTACCTCGGAGTACCTATCTATCGTGGTGTCAAACGCACGGACATGTTCCTCTTTCTACGAGAAAAGATTGCAAGAAGGATCTCAGGATGGGCACACCGTCACCTATCCTTTGGAGGAAGGCTTACGTTGATTAAGAGCACCCTTGAAGCGATCCCCTTACACATCTTCCAAGCCGTCGAGCCCACGGCCGGTACCCTTAAGCAACTTGATCAACAAATGGCCCGATTCTTTTGGGGGGTCTACGAATGAGAAGAAGCGGACCCATTGGATTGGTTGGGAACAAATGTGTCGGCCCACTGATGAAGGAGGCCTTGGGATCCGGAAAACTATGGAGGTCCTCCGCGCCTTCAATATCAAACTTTGGTGGCGCTTTCGGGAGCAAAACTCCCTTTGGGCAAGATACATGATGGCAAAATATTGCACCAACTCCACACCGCTCACCTTGAGACTGCCGAGCAGGAGTAGCCCTACGTGGAGAAGGCTCTCAAGAGCATGGCCCCTCGCACAACCGCACATGAGATGGCTAGTGGGACAAGGGGACATCTACTTCTGGGATGACATTTGGCTTGGCAATAGCCCTCTGAGGGAATTTAGTCTTGATGATAGGGGAAGACCACCACCCGGGTTTCGGAGTTCATTACTAATGGGGGTTGGGATGTGCCCAAGCTTCAGCTTCTTCACAATCAGGCCGGCCTCCCTCAGCATGTTATCGATGGCATCATTAATACACCGATCCTCCATGATGAACAGGATATCCTGAGGTGGAACCTCTCTAAACATGGGGAATTCACGGTGGCTTCGACATGGGACACACACTTCGAGGGCGAAACCCGATCATCCAAGGTTGGGGGACGTTTGGAAGGCAGGCCTCACCAACTCAATAGCCATCTTTATCTGGAGGCTTCTCTCCAATCGGGTGCCGGTTGACACGAAGCTTCAGTGGCGGGAGATTGAGCTAGCCTCTAAGTGCAATGCTGCCCCCACCGACCGAATACCGAGTCCCTCCAACACCTCTTCATCCAGGGACATGGAGCTCGCAGAGTATGGAGTGAGTTTGACGGTTGGTTCACAGGCCCGTTCCCCCGCATCCATATCAATGATACAATCCCTACGAGAATCGAAGTGTGGGCGCGAAGGTACCAACAGCCGAACAAGAAACATCTTAGCCGAGCCACTCCATACCTCATTCTGTGGTTTATCTGGTCGGAGAGAAACAGGAGTCGCCACCAAGGCACACAGTTTAAACCACAAACGTGGTATGGCAGGTCCACATGTTCATTCGGAATGCTATGTCCAATGGAAGCTTGAAGCCGAAACATTGGAAGGGAGTTAAACTTGGAATCAACATTCCTCAAGCGGCGGCAATCAGGGCGCTACCCCTAGCCATGGCAATCAAATGGAACCCCCCGGACCAGCCGTGGATAAAGCTCAACACAGATGGCTCCTACAATGAAGCGAACGGTAGAACAGGGGCTGGAGGGATTATTCGAGACCACTTGGGTAAGATGCTCGTCGCCTTCAGCACACCCCTAGAAGCACACTCGGCGTTAGAGGCGGAGCTGTTGGCCATGCTCCACGGGCTAAATATAGCCAAAGAACTCGCCCTACCAATCTGGATTGAGTCCGATGCAGAGCAAGCAATCAAATTGGTCAATGGGACAGGATGGGGCCCGGCACTCGCCCGGCAAGCGGTGGCGCAACTAACCCTTCATAAACGCCAACTCAAATTCCGAGCCACCTTCATACACAGGGAGGGGAACAAAGCGGCGGATTTCCTTGCGAAAATGGGGCTAGTCCAAGACAGTGGTCTACGAATGCACTACAACTCAGCACCGAGAGAACTGTTGGACTTGGTTAGATTGGACGAGATGGGAGTGTCGCACATCCGATACCTTGACGGGAACGGGCATTAAAGTTGATAATGAGACGATGGGAGACAATAGTGACTAGCTTTTTGGTTAATTGTATTTTGGAAAAGAGTATGATGAGGTCCGAACCTTGTGGGATTGGACCGCATACTACTCTTGATTTGTTACGGCACACCACTTTTGGGTGTGGCCACGCCTTGTAATTACCGCCTTTGGAATTATAGGGATGAGGGACCCACGAACCCTCCAACGTAGAGGTGTTTGATAAAAAAAAAAAAAAAAAAAAAAAAAAAAAAAAAAAAACCATCTTCCCAAGCCATTGAGCCCACGGCCAGAACCCTTAAGCTACTCGATCAGCAATTGGCTCGCTTCTTTTGGGGCTCGACGACTGAGAAAAAACGGACACATTGGATCAGCTGGGACCAAATGTGCCTCCCCACCAAGGAGGGAGGGCTCGGGATCCGAAAGTTCACAGAAGTTCTAAGAGCATTCAACATTAAACTCTGGTGGCGGTTCAGAGAACAGAACTCTTTATGGGCCCGGTACATGATGAGAAAGTATTGCGCCAATTCCTCGCCACTTTCGCCAAGGATCAAGGGAAGGAATAGCCGACGTGGAGGAGGCTGGCCAAAGCTTGGGCCCACGCTCACCCGCACATTCGTTGGATTGTTGGTCAAGGTAAGATCTACTTCTGGGATGATATATGGCTTGGCAACGTCCCTCTTAGGGGGCTATGTTTCGACGAGAGGGGCAAGCCCTACACGAATTGTCTCGGATTTTATCACGGATGGTGAGTGGGACGCTCCAAAACTCCAAGTTCTCCACGACCAGGTGGGCCTTCCCCAACAGATCATTGAATCAAATTTGCAAAACCCCGATACTCCCCGGGGAGCCGGACATCCCACGATGGACGCTCACGAGGCGAGGAGATTTCTCGCTAGCCTCGACTTGGGAGACGGTCGCCTGTCGCCTCAACCCATCATCCAAGGGCTCGAGGAGATTTGGACGGCTGGCCTCACAACTACCATCGCTATCTTCAATTGGAGGCTCATATCTAACCGCATCCCTGGTTGACGCAAAGCTGCAATGGCGCAAGATTGAACCTCGCATCCAAATGCCAGTGCTGCCCGCACAGGCCTAGTTACCGAGTCTCTCCAACATCTCTTCATTCAAGGAGTAGGTGCAACCAGAGTGTGGAGGGAATTCGACGGTGGTTCGAAGTCTCGGCCCCCACTCTCGTGGTCAATGACACGATCCCAACAAGAAATTGAGGTATGGGCGAGAAGAGTGCAGCAGCCGGGAAGGAAGCACCTCAGCCGAGCCATGCCTTACCTTATCTTCTGGTTCCTCTGGGCAGAGAGAAATAGAAGCCGCCATCATGATGTTTCAATTCAAACCGAGCAATGTGATTTGGCAAATCCTCACTTTCGTCCGAAACAGCATGGCCAATGGGAGGCTTAAGCCAAAGCATTGGAGAGGGGTTAGGCTCGGAGTCAGTATCCCAAGCCCATGCCGAACCTCAACGGCTACCGCGACTCGCTATGATGGTTAAGTGGGAACCACCGGATCAGGCCTGGATCAAACTTAATACGGACGGGTCCTTTAACGAAGCAACAGGAAAAGCTGGGGGAGGCGGCCTCATTCGAGACCATTGGGTAAGGCGCTCGTCGCCTACGCGCTCCCTCTCGAAGCACATTCACCACTCGAAGCCGAACTACTCGCCATGCCCACGGCTTGATGCTGGCCTCGGAGCTTGAGAAACCAATTTGGCTCGAATCGGACGCCGAGCAAGCACTCAATCTCATTAAAGGGCCAAGTTGGGGGCCTGCTCACACTCGCCAAGCCATGGCCCACATGACCTTACACAAGCGTCAACTCACACTCCGAACTACCTTCATCCACGTGAAGGCAATAAGGCGGCTGACTTACTTGCGAAGATTGGTGCGACTTGAGTCACAGTCGAGTCTTGGAGGCCCAAGACTTACCGTGAGCCGTCCAAGATGTCATTCGAATGGAACAAATGGGGATTCCGAACTTCCGGGTCCGTGCCGAGGAAGATGCTTAGGAGGACACCGTAGAGTAGGCGGGTGTCGAGCCATTTGTGACACGACCCCTACTTACTCTTGTGGTGATTTGGCCTTTTGATTGTCCTTGTTTTGGTTGTAATAGTTAGTTGTAATAGCCGCTTGTAACCTAAGCCTCGAGCTAGGCTAATTGTAACCGAGAAATATTTTGCTATATAGGGATGAGGGACCCACGAACCCTCCACCGTTAAGGTGTTTGACAAAAAAATAAAAATAAAAAAAATGCCATTCTGAATTCAAATTCAGCACAAAATGCCATTCTGAATTCAAATTCAGCCACAATGTGTTATCCACACCCAATTCAGCATGATGGAGACAAGAGGGACCATGGCACCGACGGCCGGCCCGCCGGAGGTAGTAACCGCCGGAAAAACCTGGTCCCGCCGGCGAATGCATGGAATGAGGCTAAAAACTTGTTCGCACATTGGGGGACGGGGTGCATGGTGGGAGCCTCAACACCACATAAAACCCATAAGGACGAGCCAATCCCCACTCAACGCCGGCAAGGTCACCACCTTTGGGGACAGCCGAGACTTGAAGGTACACCTTATCTCTCCTTTACCGATGTTGAAACGGAATATCTCTCGGAGAAACGAAAATAGGACTAGCCATTGTTGGGAAGTTTCCCACTCACTCCCTTCTTCTTTCCAAATTCAAAAAAGCTTAAGGGGGTATGGGGCTAGTTGGTTCTTTCACTTGGAAATACTTGAATGCCAAGCACATCCTACTTCAATTCCAAGATATGGCTGATTATGCTAAGGTCTTAAGTGGCCCTAATGGGAGTCCGGTTTGGTTTGTTGACATTCAGCCAATGAGGGTGTTCAAATGGGCGTCGGACTTTGATACGTTCTTTGAGTCGCCCATCGTTGCCGTATGGTGCAATTTATGGGGACTACCGGCCCATCTTTTTGAGGAATCGGCCCTCATGGCGATCGGCAAGCCGTTACAAGCGGACCATGCACACAATCAATCAAACCCGGCTCTCTTTTGCTTGGATATGTGTTGAGATTGATATCTCCACCCCCCCAACGGAGGAGATCATGCTAAACATCCTAGGCAAAAATTCAAGACACAAAGTAGCATGGGAACCGTATCCCATTGTTTGCGAGAATTGTAAGCATGTTGGGCATGTCATTGATGAGTGTCATGCGTTGGGAAGGAAGGGGCGAGGCAAGGATTACCGAACACCAACCAAGGCGTTCTACCCTAGCCACGATCACAAGATC